>NW_012267271.1:5182489-5204935 GCF_000151885.1 Dipodomys ordii | reverse complement strand
CCCCCCCCCGACACCAGCTGCAATTAATATAACTGAAGCCCTTAGAACACATAAGCAAAGAAGAGCAGGTGCAGAGAGTCTCCTACCTACGAGGCTGAGCAGCCATCACCATGTCGATGGTATCCACACCAATGCCCATGATATTGATGACTGTCTGTCCAGCTTCTGTGTAAGCCAGACTGCAGATGCAGAGAGACTGCAGGCTGGGGGTTTGACTGGAAGACAAGGGTGCTATTACCAGAAAGTTGCCAAGTTTATCACTGAGACTCACACCTAACCAACTGGACACTGTGATACACTGTGATACAGACCAGCTCTGCCAAAGGCACTTTCCTAAAATAGACTTCATCTTCAGGCCCACTCTAAGACGCAATCTAAACATCCATTCATGAACAGACATATTTACTGAAACAAGTCATGACTAACCCCTACACGGAATGCATGGAACCACTAAAATAAGACTGCAGTGTCAGGGAGTGAAAGGCACACAGCAGTGAGTACAAGCAGAGAATTGACATACTGAAAAACACGCACTGACTTGTTAACAACCATCACCGCCGGCAGACTGACGCATGGCTACTTGCGCTAACTGCCTATTCTCCAATGCATGTGCATAATTTTTGTACAGATCCTAAAAATTTTCTATCTACATGTACACAATCACACCTTATCACTCCCACTTCATTTGCTCCCTATAGGGAGAAATGATCATTTCTCAATGGAGCCAGTGGAAAGCAAATCACAGTCAAGATTAATGAATGCACTTTGGGTTCAAGCAAGGTGAGTGTGCTAAAAGAAATGAGACTGCCTTACGTGCAACAACCCATGTCTTCCCCTGGTAAGCACTGGGTCTATTAACCGGGTCCTCATTACCTGTTGTGCAGGTCTGTCTCATGGCACAGGTTCAGTATAGCATGAATCAGCTCCAAGATCAGGCAACCTGAACTCCAGAAAAAAAAGACAGAGCAATGACATGGCCTGTGTGAGGAGCTTTAAGAAAGGAAAACAAAGCTTTCCAGAGAGCATTAGTTCTGGGAAGGGAGAGGGTGGGGGAAAGAGGGGATGGTGCTGCCTGCGTTGTCCTTACCGATGTGCTCCCTCGCACCATGAGAGTTGTAGCGCCACTTGTGGTAGCTGGGAAGCATTTCCTTCAGCACGAACATGACACAGGGCACTAGGCCTTGGTTCTGGGTACTTCCAAGCTGCCCCTGTGGGAAACCATTCTGTAAGGGCCTCTGCCATGTAAGGAAGAAAAGTTGTTTAGCTGCTTGGGATTTCACTTCAAAAGCATAGATAGGTTCATAGGAAACTTAGACACACGTTGGCCACCAGAAAAAAATAGAAACCACAAATTTCTCTAAAATACAAAGAGCAACTAAAAAGCAATGTGACAATGTCATCAAAGGTGCCTAGTGATAAACATTAAATCTGACAGAAGGCAGGGACCTTAAACACAGAATTACCAAGGACCAAGAATGCCAGATTCACTGTTATGAACAGCAGCCTCCTCTGATCTCAACTCCATTACTGGAATACCGGAAGGGATGAAAGGCTGATACTCAAAAGTTCTTTGTCATAGTAGTTCTTAATTTCAGCCACTTTCTCAAACTGGAGACCCTCAATTTATATATAGGCATCTCAATCTATCTTTATCTATATAAAACAGTCATTCCTTGTATGTATGTATGTCGGTCATGGGGCTTGAACTCTAGGCGTGGGCACTGTCCCTCAGCTCTTCAGCTCAAGTCTAGCACTCTACCACTTGAGCTTCGGCGCCACTTCTGGTTTTCTAGTTAGATATTAGAGATAAGAGATAAGAGTTAAGATAAGAGATAAGAGTTGCCTGCCCAGCCTGGCTTTGAACTGCGATCCTCAGGTCTCAGTCTCCTGAGTAGCTAGGATTACAGGTGTGAACTACCCGCGCCCGGCTATTTTTTTTTTGTATTGTTAAGTAAACTTTTATTTCAAAATTAAATCCTCAGGTGATTTAATATTTTGTCTTTTTCAAAATATTTTATTGTTATTATTAAGATGTTGTACAGAGGGGTTGCCATTTCATAAGTCAGGTTACATAAGTACATCTCTTCCTTCCTTTGCTTTCCCCCAGTTTCAGGACTGTTTCTTTGAAAGTACTCACTTCCTGACAGGCAGGAAGTACAGGGTGCTGCTCACCAATGACTCTCTCAACTCATGGAATACAGACCTTTTCTATTTTCTAGACATCAGGACAAATTCTGCACTTGTTCAGCATCATGTAGCAAGTACGTGATCAACCTGAAATGTAAACCTAATTCTATCCACCTCCAAAAGCTTTGTTCTTTTGTGTGTGTGTGTGCTGGTCGTGGGGCCTGAACTCTGGGCCTAGGCGCTGTCCCTCAGCTCTTCAGCTCAAGGCTAGCGCTCTACCACTGGAGCCACAGCACCATTTCTGGCTTTTTCTGCTTATGTGGTGCTGAAGAATTGAACCCGGGCCTCATGCATGCAAGGCAAGCACTCTACCACTGAGCCACCTTCCCAGCCCCCAAAAGCCTTGTTCTTAACCCTTTATATCTGACTCACTTAGGAAAGGGCAGCAAGCACTGAGTGGGGAATACAGACAGCAAGTTCTGTGAGAAGGGCTCACAGTACCCTCACTGCTGCCGACTTCTGTCCCATAAGCTTTTCAAATGTTAAACAAACTCATATATCTAAGGACTTACTACTGAACATACTGGCATAAAACAGAGGCCACCCTAATGCCAGGACAACTGTTGTAACTATAGACAAGACTGTCTTGAAGAAAAAGGCAGGGAAACTATTGTGGTCTCAGTCAGCTGACCAACCGTACCTTGACAAGGGTGGTGATCAAGCGCAGAAAGGCAACGGTGACTTTGTACTCGCCCTGGGGCTGCTCGCTATTCATCAGAAGGTTCCCATACCCTCCAGCATTCATCCCCTCAGCACTGGCAAAACACAGAAAGGAAGAGAGATAAAATGATAAGGATGGCTCAAGGGTTCCAGAAACGTAATCACAGCATTTCTTTTGGTGGTACTAGAGTTTGAACTCAGGGGCTCACACTTCTAGGAAGGCTTTCTACCACTAAGCTACACTTCCAATCACCACAGAGCATTTTTACTATTGTCTGCAAGGGAAATGATCAAATGTAGCCAATTTTATGCTGCTTTATTGATGTGTAATCTCAAGATAGATTGATGAAAAAAATCAAATGAGCCATCAGGAAATACCTCTTCTATAAGCAGGAGAGAGGTGCTGTTCCACTTGAGTCACAGCCCAACTACCAGCCTGTATATTGGTAGCTGGTCTACTGGGGAGCTTTTGTAGCCATGAAACAAGGAAGAGCATACTGACTGTGTCTGAAAATAGATATAGCTTTTTGCATCCAGACACCTCTAGAGCTTCAGCTGGATCTTTAAAACTTGAAAACCCAGGACGCAGCACTCTGCCCTGAGAGGTGAGCAGCCCTATGCCATGCTCCCTATCCCTTCATCTCATCCTCACTCACCCTTGGTTCCCAGAGCTGCAGAGGCAAGAAGTGCATACAGTACAGAAAGAGAAAGCTTAAAACGAATGTAGCCAGAGCTTCATACTAATGGTTCACACCTGTAATCCTAGCTACTCATAAAAGGCTGAGATCTGAGGATTGCAGTTCAAAGCCAGCCTAGGCAGGGAAGCCAGTGAGACTCTCTAATCAGCCACCAAAAAGCTGGTAGTTGGGCTGTGACTCAAGTGGAACAGCACCAGCCTTTAATAAAAATAAGTGCACCCGTGCGTGCACATGCATGCGCATGCACACACACACACACACACACACACACACACAAAGCAGGCCAGGCTAGACTTGAAAGGAGGATGGTTCATGCTAGGGAATAAAGCTGACCCACCAGGCCTGGCTCACCTAATCATCTGTGTCATGTTAGAGACAGGATGGGCCACAAATGGTAAAAAACCTGTGTGACGAAGATCAGTCCAGACCTGCAAAGGAAAAAGCTAAATGTTCACCCATTTTCTGTCCCACACCAATGCAATACTCATTGGCTATAAGAAGACTTGGTGTCTTACCTTTGCTGGATTCCGGGCAGCTAAAACAGTCAAACAGTTAACACAAGAAGCAATGACATCCACAGGGGGAGAAATTACTGTCGTCAACCTGGTTGGAGAATAGCAGCACTCAATAAAATGACTAACACATTTGGTTCCATCACAGAGATTTTCCAGTTCTCTCCCTACATTCCTCTTTTAGGGCTTCAGGCCTTCCCAAGGGAGAAGCGTGTGTGGCCTGGAAACCAAGAGAGATTGCCACAAGCTCTGGCAGGTAATGGAGGGCTAGGTGTGCGTGACTCACCGCTGCAGCAGCATGTAGATGCGGGATGTGATGGGCAGGAGACAGTCCGCAATGGAGAGGTCAGTGCTGATGACCTTGTGGACCAGATCAATGATGGGTTTGACTCGCTGGCAATGCTGAATCACATCTAAAGAGAAACAATGTCTTTGCCTTCACAGCAAACAACTCCACGAGATCACTGAAGGGTTTCAGAGACACAAATAAACAAATCAGATGTTCCCTCCCTACAGTGGTCTCTCTGAACGTTGCCTACCTGCAGTGGAAACAACATGAAGCAGCATTTCAATCTCACAAGTGAAGAGGGTCCAGCTACTGTAGGAGTACTCCCAGCGCACCAGGTAAGCCCGGTCATCCAGCATCACTTGACCCACGGTACCTTGAGGTATGCGAAGGTTCGTCTGGCCCCCTAAGGAAGGGAGGAAGAGAGATAGCCGTTTAATATATTAGAGGATGAACAGAAAGAAGAGCCTCCACTACAGCACCAGTGTGTCAACACAGACACATGGACTCTTCTTAGTAACTAAAAAGCACATAGCTTTTTCAATAAAGATATAAAAACGCAGATATTTAATTCTTTCCATAGGTTTAAAACCAGTTGTGTCCAGAGTGGCTTCTATCCCTCCAATGACTATTTTTCTTTAAACTATCTGAATTATATGTGTAACAAAAAGAAGTGGGTTTTTGTTGTTTCTATTTCCTAGCATCTTGTCTATTAAGAACTATCAAAAAAAAAAAAAAAAAAGCTGGAAGTCGCGCTGTGGCTCAAGTGGTAGAACACTAGTCTTGAGCTGAAGAGCTGAGGGACAGCACCCAGGCCCAGAATTCAGGCCCCAGGACCAGACCAAAAAAAAAACAACAAACAACTATCCAAGACTTGATAAGAATTTATTGCTATGCTACTATCTCTATAATGTCTGATTTGCATACTAAGTATGCAGAGAATAAGCTTGTGTATAGTTCATACTTTTTTTTGCCAGTTGTGAGGCTTGAACTCTGGGCCTTGAGCATTTCAGCTCAAGGCTAGCACTCTAACACACTGAGCTACAGCGCCACTTCCAGTTTTCTGGCAGTTAATTGGAGGTAAGAGTGTCACATACTTTCCAGCCTGGGCTGGCTTTGAACTGTCACCCTCAGATCTCAGCTTCTTTAGTAGCTAGGATTACAGGCGTAAGCCATAGGCATATGGTTACTTTTTACATTTTTGAGGGGACAAAAAATACAAACTGAAGCTGGGCACCAGTGGCTCACGCCTGTAATCCTAGCATGGTTCAAAGTCAGACCAGGCAGGAAAAATCTGTGAGATTCTTATCTCCAATTAACCACCAGAAAACTGGAAGTGGCACTGTGGCTCAAGTGGTAGAGTGCTCATCTTGAACTGAAGAGCTGAGGGACTGCGCCCAGGCCCAGAGTTCAAGTCCCACAACCAACAGAAAACAAAACAATACAAAACCAAACAAAAACTGTATTTCAGGGGGGAAATATTGACCAGGTAAAGGATAAATCAAATCCAGAAAGAGGAAAGGATAAATCCAGAAATAGGGCTAGAGGTGTGGCTTAGCAATATGTATTAGCCTAACAAGTGCACGACCTTGAGTTTAAACCCAGTGCCGCCAAAAAAGAAAAAATAACCATCACAAAAATGAGCTAGAAGTATGACTGAGTGGTAGAGCACCTGCCTAGTAAGTGCAAGACTCTGAGATCAAACCTCTGCTAAAAATAGAGAGATAAACTTGCTGTAATTGCAGCTTAGTGGCAGAGCACAATACCCTAGTTCAATCTCCAAAAACTACAAAAATTTTGAGAAAGGGAAGCTGAGACTAATTGTCACCAAACCAAAAAACAAAAGAGAAGGAAGTATTTTACAGGCACCTCAAACAAAAGGGTTAAGCTTGACTAGACCCATGTAAGTGGGGTTAACATACCAAAGCTATCTGCCTTACCCAAAGGGTAGACGAGTTTGGGTGTTTGTCTCCGCCAAAGAGTTCCATCTTCGTGGGAGATGACATCATGGGGCTTGTGCTTATAAAGTTCATTGTAGAAAGACATCTTATCCAGGAAGCTATACACCTGCCAACAGGCCAAAGAAACCCATCACACATTCATCACAGGATATCTAAGGGTCCTGTGTCAGCTGCTTCAGTCCTCAAACTTCCACCAGCCCATCACTGAGGCTCTTCCTGGAATTAAACTGCCTCAGATGATCCATGTTTTTTTTGGGGGGGTGGGGGCAATTAGTCGGCTTGAACTTAGGGCCTGGGTGCTGTGCCTGGGTCTTTTTACTCAAGGCTAGTGCTCTATCACTCTGAGCCACAGCTCCACTTCCAGTTTTTTGGCAATTAATTGGAGATGAGTCTCATGGACTTTCTTCCCCAGACTGGCTTTGAACAGCGATCCTCAGATCTCAGCCACCTGAATAACTAGAATTACAGATGTGAGCCACCATCACTCAGCTTTCAGCATTGTTTAACCCAATTCATTCCCTTCTCTCCATTGAAAAAGGATCTCTCCTCAATAATGCTCTCTTGGACTGGGAATGTGGCTTGCCTAGCTTGAATGAAGCCCTGGGTTCCATTCCTCAGTACACATAAACAGAAAAGGCCAGAAGTGGTGCTGTAGCTCAAGTGATAAAGTGCTAGCTTTGAGCAAGAGAAGCTTACGGACAGTGCCCAGACCCTGAGTTCAAGCCCTACGACTGGCAAGAAATAAAATAAAATGAAAAAAAAATGCTCTATCACTGGAAATACTACAAAACCATTTTTATATATCACCTGACTCCATTTCATTTTTTTTTGGCCTGTGTTTTAGGGCTGGAAGTAGGACTTCATGCTTGCTCACCTTACTTTCTTTTCTTTTTTTTTTTGGTCCGGTCGTGGGGCCTGAACTCTGGGCCTGTGCGCTGTCCCTCAGCTCTTCAGCTCGCGCTCTACCACTTGAGACACAGCGCCACTTCTGGCTTTTTTAATTTTGCTTTATGTGGTACTGAGGAATCGAACCTAGGGCCTCATGCATGCAAGGCAAGCGCTCTACCACTGAGCCATCTTCCCAGGCCCTTGCTCACCTTACTTTCTAGACAGGCATCCTGCCACTTGAGTCATACCTCTAGACTGCCTGGCTTTTTGCTGATTAGCTAGAGATGTGTCTCTTGGACTTTTCTGCCTGGGCTGTCTTGTGAACCATACTATTGTAGATCTCAGACACCTGAGTAGCTAGGATTATGAGAACCAGCACCTAGCTTGTTTTCCCTTTCTTTCTTGGTCTTTCCTTTCCTCTCTTCCCTTCCTTCTCCCTTGCTCCCTCTTTCCCTCTCTCCCATCCTATCTTCCTCTTTCCTCCCTTCCTTATTCCTTCCTATTTTGCAGTGCCAGTGATCAAATCCAGGTACTTGCACATATTACTAAGGTACTATACCACCGAACTACATCTCCAGCCCTATTACCTTGTACCTACACAGTTACTCTCTTCCAGGTTGATATTGAGGAATTTTATGCTTAGACTTAGTCCTATAGTATCTACTAGGGATTCTTCACAAAGTATTAGCATATTTCATGCAACTGCAGACGAACATTTGTCCTGGCAGTGGTGTATCAATGCCAAAAGGAAAAGGAATCTCAGTGACAGCCCAACAAAATCCCTCTCCTGCAGGATCTGACTCAACAACTTACCTTTTTGGCAGTGGACTTCCCTGACACGAGGGCTCGGAGCAACTGCAGGAGTGGGGAAAGTAGATGGGGAAACATGCCACATACACTGTCCAGAATGATGCCAAGACCAGAGGTTGGTTCCTAGGATGGAAGGAAATAGTCATGCCTCTTCAGAAGTGACTAGCTGTCATAAGAAAATCTAGAATTATTCCTTCCATTAGCATTATCATTCTTCCCTCATCACCTAAGACTCTCACAGTTCTACTGACAAAAGCTCTCAAACTGGGTATTCACGACATAGAAGAGACTGCTTGTCTATGCAGTGAGCTCTGCATGGTCACTTTTCTTGTTTTTGTTTTGGGGTCCGGTCGTGGGGCCTGAACTCTGGGCCTGGGCGCTGTACCTCAGCTCTTCAGCTCAAGGCTAGTGCTCTACCACTTGAGCCACAGCGCCACTTCTGGCTTTTTTCTTTTTGCTTATGTGGTGCTGAGGAATCAAACCCAGGGCCTCAGGCATGCAAGGCAAGCGCTCTACCACTGAGCCATCTTCCCAGCCCCAATGGCCACTTTTCTTAAAGATAACCTTGTTCCTTGGTATTACATTTCCACTAAAGTAAAAAGAAACTAAAAACATGTAGCACTTAGCCACCACACACAAACAATAAAGCTCAATTTAAATATGAGACAACACCAGCTTCTCCCAGACACTTGGGGTTTTATAAGAGTACCAGTATATCAGAAAAATCAGGAGGAGCTGGGAACATGGCTTAGTAGTGGAGCGCTTGCCTAGCATGCACAAAGTCCTGGGTTTGATTCCTTAGTACCACATACACAGAAAAAGCCAGAAGTGGTGCTGTGGTTCAAGTGGTAGAGTAGAGTGCTCATCTTGAGCAAAGGACATTCAGGTACAGTGCGTAGGCCCTGAGTTCAAGGCCCAGGACTGGAAAAAAAAAAAAAAAAAAAGGAAAATCAGGAGATGAATTACAGATCCTTTATCAACTGGACTGTGAGGTTTGAGTCTCAGATGAGACTCAAGAATTGATGAGACTATGGGCTGGGAAGGTGGCTCAGTGGTAGCGTGCTTGCCTCTCATGCATGAGACCCTGGGTTTGATTCCTCAGCATCACATAAACAGAAAAGGCCAGAAGTGGCTCTGTGGCTCAAATGGTAAAGTTTTAGCCTTGAGCTGAAGAGCTGAGGGACAGCGCCTAGGCCCTGAATTCAAGCTTCATGACTGACAAAAAAAAAAAAAGAATGACAAGACTAATCCTCCCCAAATCAAATTCTTACTCTAGCTGTGAGTCAGTAGCTCATGCCTGTAATCCTAGCTATTCAGAAAGCTGAGATCTGAGAATCGTGGTTCAAAGCCAGCCCAGGCAAGGCAAGTCCATGAGACTCTTATGTCCAATTAACCAGCAGAAAACTGGAAGTGGCACTGTGGATAAAGTGGTAAAGTGCTTGCCTTGAGCTGAAGAGCTGAGGGACAGCACCCAGGCCTAGAGTTAAAGACCTACAACTGACCAAAAAAAAAAAAAAAAACTCACTCTAACCTAACACTCTGATAACTGGCAACATATAAATTATTGGATTTTTTTCTTTTTTCTTGATTGTGGGGCTTGAACTCAGGGCCTGGATACTGTCTCTGAGCTTTTTTGCTCAAGGCTAGTATTCTACCACTTTGAGCCACAGTAATACTTCCAATTTTCTAGTAGTTAATTGGAGGTAAGTGTCTTATAGACTTTCCAACCTGGGATGGCTTTGAACAATGATCCTCAGGTCTCAGCCTCCTTAGTAGCTAGGATTATAGGTATGTCACTGGCCCTAGGCTTTAAACTCAAAGTTTGAACATGTCCCTGAGGTTTTCACTCAAAACTAGTACTCTATCACTACAGCCATAGCTTCACTATTGGCTTTTTGGTGCTTAGAGTATCATGGACTTTCCTGGTCAGGATGGCTTCAAATGTCAACCTCAGATCTCTGTCTTCTGAGTAGATAGGATTATAAGTGTTAGCCAGTAGTGCCCAGCTAAGATAGTTTTTTTGTTGTTGCTGTTGTTCGTGGAGCTTGAACTCTGGGCTTGGGCACTATCCCTGCTCAAGGCAAGCACTCTATCTCTTGAGCCACAGCACCACTTCCGGTTTTTTAGGGCAAAATTGGAGATAAGAGTCTCACTGATTTTTCTGCCCAGGATGGCCCTGAACCGTGATCCTCAGATCTCAACCTCCTCAGTAGCTAGAATTACAGGCGTGAGTCACTGGTGCCCCGCCCAGCCAGGAAAGTTTTAATGCCCTAGAAGGACTTTGAAGGACTACAAGAATCCTAGTACCTAAAAGGCAATATATTGGTGAAATATATTGGTTGGCAGGATGGTTGAGGTTAAGACTCCATAACAAATTATTAGAGTAGGCTTATTCAGCATAATCCTATCATGCTAAATATTTGAGCTACAGACTCAAGTCAGGCAGAACTTTCTGGCTACTGTGTGTCCGACTGTGTGATCTTGGGCAGGTCATCAATGCAAAAGGAGGATAATGATAGCATCTACTTCATAGACCTTCCTGAAGAGCCAATGAAGACATGTGCATAAATGCTAACTATAAGAGCTATCACAGGGCTGGGAATGTGGCTTAGTGGTAGTTATTGCGTAGCACAGATGAAGCTCAGGGTGAGAGTCCTCAATACCACATAAACAGAAAAGGCCAGAAGTAGCTCAAGTGGTAAAGTGCTAGCCTTGAGCAAAAGAAGCTCAGGGACAGTGGCCAGGCCCTGAGTTCAAGCTCAAGACTGGCCAAAAAGAAAAAGACCTACCACAACTATTTAACAAAATATACCAGGAAGTGGCAACATGTTTGTTTGTTTTTTGTCAGTCGTGGGGCTTGAACTCTAGGCCTGGCCACAGACCCTCAGTTCTTCATCTCAAGGCAAGCGTTCTATCACTTGAGCTACAGTGCCACTTCCGGCTTTCTCGTGGTTTACTGGAGATAGGAGTCTCACGGTCTTTCCTGCCCGGACTGGCTTTGAACCACGATCCTCAGATCTCAGCCTCCTGAGTAGCTAGGATTACAGGCGTGAGCCACCAGTGCTGCCTGAAACATGTTTGAGGGGGAAGGACAGTGAGGGAGGGGCACAGCAGTGAAAGGAGGAAGGGTAAGCAAATGCAGGCAGGTGTGGGAGTGGGGGAAAATGGGGGAGAATGATGGAATGGGTGACACTGATCAAGATACAATGCACTCATAACCTGACTTAGGGAACTGTAATCAATTCCTTATTATACCTAGGTAATGGTGGTTCATGCTTATGCTCCTAGCTACTCAGGAGGCTTTAGATCTGAAGATCATAGTTCATAGGCAGGAAAGACCCTAAGACTCTGATCTCTAATTAACCACCAAAAAGCCATCAGTGGAGCTTTGGGTTTAAGTGATAGAGCACCAGCTTTGAGCGAAAAAGCTCATGGACATTGCTCAGGCCCAGAATTCAAGCTCTAGAAATGGCACAAACAAACAAAAAATAAACTATCAGAACGTGTCCAATAAATCCTTTCTCACATGATTCCCTCTGCCATACTTACTGTGCCCCAAAACAGTTCTGGAAGAGAAGGGTCTGCCAGGACTTCACAAGCTGTATCAATGACATCCTGTTAGGGGGAGAGGAGAAAATGAGAGAAAGTGACTGGATAAACCATTTTATGCTTTTATTGTATTCTGTTAACATTAAAACACCAATAAACACCTTCCTGTAATATATCAGAACAACTCTGAGTTTAGAGTAACATTTAGGTGTTGGTGACTCATGCCTATAATCCTAACTAATTAAAAGGCTGAAATCTGGGGCTGGGAAGGTAGCTCAGTGGTAGAGCACTTGCCTTGCATGCATGAGGCCCTGGGTTCGATTCCTCAGCACTACATAAGAAAAAAGAAAAAAGCTGGAAGTGGTGCTGTGGCTCAAGTGGTAGAGCGCTAGCCTTGAGCTGAAGAGCTGAGGGACAGTGCCCAAGCCCAGAGTTCAGGCCCCACGACTGGACCCAAAAAAAAAAGAGACTGAAATCTGAGGACTGTGATTCAAAGCCAGCCCAGGCAACGAAGTCTATGAGACCCTATCTCCGATTAACGACCAGAAAACCGGAAGTGGCACTGTGGCTCAAAATGGTAGAACTCTAGCCTTGAACAGAAGAACTCAGGGAGAGCCCAGGCCCAGAGTTCAAGCCCCATGATCAACTAAATAAGTAAGTAGAAGAATAACATTATAGCTGGGCATGTTGCCTCTAATCCCTACACTACTTGGCAGACCAAGTTAGGAGGATCTGGAGTTTGAGACTGGAGCAAGTTTTTCCATGAGTTCAAAGCAAGCAAGGACCACATACATAGTGAGACCCTACCTCTCCCATCCCTCCAAAAAGACTATACCTGGCCAAGGGTACACATTATGTCTGCTATATGAGATTAGACAAACTGAACCTAAATTGTTAAATGCTTATGTGTAAAATGAGATGAGAAAAGCTGGTAATACTGCTTTGGTTTACTAAAGATTAAATAAGATGTTTGGGGAATTAAAGTATAAACTGGAAAATGCTATATAAATGTAAGGTATTACCAGGCTCAGCAAGACTAGACTACTAAAAGGGCAAGGACAATGGCTAGCACAGAGCTCAGCCCACACTGGGCATTTATTAAGAAAAGTTTCTAAAACTTCAAGTTGTAGGGCTGGGAAGGTGACTCAGTGGTAGAGCGCTTGCCTTGCATGCCTGAGGCCCTGGGTTTGATTCCTCAGCACCACATAAGCAAAAAGAAAAAAGCTAGAAGTGGTGCTGTGGCTCAAGTGGTAGAGCGCTAGCCTTGAGCTGAAGAGCTAAGGGACAGCGCCCAGGCCCAGAGTTCAGGCCCCACGACGGGACCAAAAAAAAAAAAAAAATTCAAGTTCTATGGAGCTGGGCAGGTAGCTCGATGGTAGAGTGCTTGCCTTGTATACATGAGGCCCTGGGTTCGATTCCTCAGTACCACATACGCAGAAAAACACGGAAGTGGCACTGTAGCTCAAGTGGTAGAGCGCTAGCCTTGAGCTGAAGAGCTGAGGGACAGCGCCCAGGCCCAGAGTTCAGGCCCACGACTGACAAAAATAAATAAATAAATTAATTAATTAATAATTCAAGTTTTAGGACAACCCCGACATGTTTATACAAATCCTCTAGGTATAAGGCAGGTACTAATGTATTCAAAAATTGCCCAAAGTATTCAAAGCTTGTTCAATACTCTACTGCTTTCAATTAACTGCAATCCTCTTAATCCTTTAATTCAAGCATTCAAGAGGTTGAGACAGGCAGATCATGAGTTCAAAACTAGCCTAGGCTATATAGTGAGTTCCAGGCCAGCCTAGGCTAAACAGTAACAATTTTTCTCAAAATAAAAACAAAAAACAAGATAAGAGTGCTGGGAAGGTGGCTCAGTGGTAGAGCGCTTGCCTCGCATGCCTGAGGTCCTGGGTTCGATTCCTCAGCACCATATATGCAGAAAAAGCCAGAAGTGGCACGGTGGCCTATGTGGTAGAGCACTCCTCTTGAGCTGAAGAGCTGAGGGACAGCGCCCAGGCCCAGAGTTCAAGACCCATGACCGACCCAAAAAAAAAAAAAAAAAAAAAGATAGAAAAAAAAATGTTGTTTGTACTGAACATGTACAATGTTTTCCCATCATTCTCCAATCAAGATCCAAACTAACTATTCACTATTCACATAGCATTTACATTGTTGTTAGTTACTGTGAGAGATGATCTGAGGTAAACTTTCCAGGGTGCATGCAGCTCATGCCTATAATCCCAGATACCTCTATGAGGCACAGATTGGAGGATCAACTAATGGTCAAGTGAGGTTAGGCACACCCTTGTCACCCTGGCAATGCAGGGAGGCAAATATAGGAAGGTATCCCAGGCCTCTCCCCAAGCATAACAACCTTATATGAAAAAATAACTAGCACAAAAAGGGCTGGTAGAGTGGCTTGAATATTGAGAGGCCCTAAGTTCAACTCCAATACCTCCCCCCAACCTGCAAAAAGAAAAAAAAAAAAAAGACTGGTATTCTAGAAGCTTCCTGGAACCAACCCACCATGGATACCAGAAAAGAACCATACACAGGACGGGAATGTGGCTGAGTGGTAGAGTACTTGCCTAGCATGCATGAAGTCCTGGGTTCGAATCCTCAGTGACACATACACAGAAACAGCCAGAAGTGGTGCTGTGGCTCAAGTGGTAGAGTGCTAGCCTTGAGCAAAAGAAGCTCAGGGACAGTGCCCAGACCTTGAGTTCCAAGCCCCAGGACTGACAACAAAAAATAAAAATAAAAATAAAAAAACCATAAGAACTATATACACTATGATTCCCTTTCTAGAAAAGAATTATTTTAGGCCGGCGCCGGTGGTTCATGCCTGTCATCCTGGCTACTCAGGAGGCTGAGATCTGAGGATGGCGGTTCAAAGCCAGCCCAGGCAGGAAAGTCCATGAGACTCTTAGCTCCAATAAACCACTAGAAAACTGGAAGTGGTGCTGTGGCTCAAATGGTAGAATGCTCGCCTTGAGCTGAAGAGTGCAGGGACAGTGCCCAGGCCCAGGGTTCAAGCCCCACGACCGACCAAAAAAAAAAAAAAAAGAAAAGAATTATTCTGTGTGTGTGGAAAATGAAAGGGAATACTGGGACCCCAATGTTAACTGAATTAACCAGTGTAATTGGATTAGACTTTTTTCTTTTTAACAGCATTTTCTGTTTTTTCAACAATAATATATCATTCACATAATAAATGAAAACAAACAGCAATAAATAAGTTATCATGTGACTAAAGGGGACATTGTGGGGACTGGACTGCAAGGCTGGCAGCTATGACATCCTCTGCAACGCCAGATACTGACCTGCTGATTGCCCAGTGTGTACAGCTCCAGTGAGGTCAGAACGAAAGAGAGGAGTCCATAGACACACATGCACGCGGTGCTCGTGGTACACTGCAATGGCAGGGAGGCAGTCACTACTGGGTAACACAACTCTTAACCCAGTCAGCACAATCATGTCAAGTTGGCATAGCCCTTGCAAACCAATAGGAAACAAATCTAACACTTCTGTACTTTTACTAATTTAGTTATCAGATGAGGAAGACAAAGGGGAGAAAGAGAAAGTAGAAACCACAGCATTCCAACATAGTCAAGAATAAAAGCAAGGCAAGCTGGGCACACTAATACACGGCTCTAACTCTAGTTACTCAGGAAGGCTGAGATCTGAGGGTTGAAGTTGGAGTAGGCCCAAACAGGAAAGTCCAAGAGACTCTTATCTCCAATTAGTCACCAGAAAAAAGCAGCAAGGAGCTGTAGCTCAAGTGGTAGCGCTATCCTTGAGCACAAAAGCTCAGGGACAGCAACAGGTCTTGAGTTCAAGCCCTAGGACCAGCACAAAAATAAAAAACAAAAACAAACTATTTTCTAATTTTTCAACTGTGTGGATAAAGAAGGTATTGTTTATATAAATTGATACTAATGAGCCAGTCACCAATATGAACCATGACCAGCAAATAAGGTCTGTTGGATAAAATTTGTTCTTTTTAAATATAACAAACTTAGTTTTTAGAGCAGCTGTAGGTCCAAATCATATAGCTATTTTAGTGTCTTTGAAATTCTTTGTACTTGGCCTATTATTCCTTCCTCCCTTTCAGCTTAACCCAAATTTTTTTTTTTTTTGCATTCCTGGGGTTTGAATTCAGGGCCTGGGCACTATCCCTAAGCTTCTTTTGCTTGATCAAGGCTAGCACTCTACCACTGGAGCCACAGTACCAGTTCCGGCTTTTTCTATTTATGTGGTACTGAGGAATCAAACCCAGTGCTTCACACATACCAGGCAAGAACTCTACCACTAAACCACATTCCCATCTCTTAACCCAGATACTTATTGTGTGCACAACTTTGACTCCTCTAGTGACATATGGTTGTAATTACATTCTATGGACCTTTTCAAATTGGTTTCTTTCACTTACTCCATCTTTTCATTATTTAATAGCTTCTTTTTTTTGGGGGGGTCCGGTCGTGAGGCCTGAACTCTGGCCAGGGCGCTGTCCCTCAACTCTTCAGCTCAAGGCTAGCACTCTACCACTTGAGCCACAGAGCCACTTCCGGCTTTTTTTCTTTTTGCTTATGTGGTGCTGAGGAATCAAACCCAGGGCCTCAGGCATGCAAGGCAAGCACTCTACCACTGAGCCACCTTCCCAGCCCCGCTTCTTCTTTTTTTTTGATCAGTCGTGGCCTTGAACTCTGGGCCTGGGCACTGTCCCTCAGCTCTTAAGCTCAAGGCTAGCGCTCTACTACTTGAGCCACAGCACCACTTCTGGTTTTCTGCTGGTTTAACGGAGATAAGAGTCTCAGGAACTTTTCTTCCTGGGCTGGCTTTGAACCGTGAACCTCAGATCTCAGCCTCCTGAGTAGCTAGGATTACGGGTGTGAGCTACCACTGCCCACCTCTTTTTAACACTGAGTAATATTCAGATGTATCAGTTTCCTTATATATACTGAAGGATATTTTATCTGTCTCTAAGTACTAGCAATTATGGATGATTTTTTTTTGTTTGTTTTTTTATTCGGTCATGGGGCTTGGGTGCTGTCCCTCAGCTCTTCAGCTCAAGGCGAGTGCTCTACCACTTGAGCTACAGCGCCACTTAGGGTTTTCTGGTGGTTTATTGGAGATAAGAGTTTCATGGACTTTCCTGCTGAATTTGTTTTTTGTATGGGCATAGTTTCTGAAAGTTCATTTAATTCATTTTATTTTGCAGGACCGGGATCAAAGCCAGGGCTTCATAGATGACAGGCAAATGCTTAACCACTGAGGTAAACTTTTAGCCCAAGAGGTTTTGTTTTAGTACATCAAAATGAGTTGACTAGATCATGCCACCCAAATTAAATCCCAAAATTCAAGGGAATTGCTAAGTCATCCTGCTACATGTGAAAAAGCTACCTTAAAAGACTTCTCCAAGCCAGGCACTGGTGGCTCAAGCCTGTAATCCTATCTACTTAGGAGGCTGAGATCTGAGGATCCCAGTTCAAAGACAGCACGGGCAAGAACACCCTGAACACCCAGAAAACTGGAAGTAGTGTTGTGGCTCAAGTGGTAGAGCACTCCCTTGAACTGAAGAGCTCAGGGACAGTGCCCAGGCCCAGAGTTCAAGACCCACAACCAACCAAAAAAAAAGACTTCTCCACTCAGTAAGAGCCAACCACCTATGTCCTAGGACAAATGCTTTACTGGCAAATAGCCAGACTCATAACCTGTAAATTCAAATTGTATCCACCATTACTGAATATTATTGCTGGTTGGGCAAATTATACTTCACTTAATCTCAATTTCCTAATGTAAAAAGCAGGCCTATAATCCTAGCTATTCAGGAGGCTGAGATCTAAGGACTGCAATTCCAAACTAGCCTGGGAAGGAAAGTCCATGAGACTTTTTCTTTTTTTTTTGGTCTGTCATGGGGCTTGAACTCCAGGCCTGGGTGCTGTCCCTCAGTTCAAGGCAAGCACTCTACCACTTGAGCCACAGCACCATTTCCGGTGTTCTGCTGGTTTATTGGAGATAAAAGTCTCACAGACTTTCCTTCCAGGGCTGGCTTTGAACCTTGATCCTCAGATCTCAGCCTCCTCAGTAGCTAGGATTACAAGTGTGAGCCACCAGTGCCAGGCTCCAGGAGATTCTTATCTCCAATTAACCACCAGAAAAAGTATCTCTGTGGCTTGAGTGAAAGAGATCAGCAGCCAGTCCCTAAGTTCCCCATGACCTACAAAAAGAAAAAAAAAGAAGAAGAAGAAGAAGAAGATAGAACTGTTGTAAGGGTTAAAAAAGACACTACTTGGGCTGGGAAGGTGGCTCAGTGGTTGAGTGCTTGCCTTGCATGCCTGAGGTCCTGGCTTTGATTCCTCAGAACCACATAAGCAGAAAAAGCCAGAAGTAGTGCAATGACTCAAGTGGTAGAGCACTAGCCTTGAAATGAATAGCTGAGGGACAGCACCAGGCCCAGAGTTCAGGCCTTTAATTTTTAAATTATATAATATTAATTTTTATTTATTTTAATTAAAAATACTTAGGAGGCTGAGATCTGAGGATTGAGGTTCAAAGCCAGCCTGGGCAGGAAAGTCCTCTTATCTCCAATAAACCACTCAGAAAACCAGAAGTGGTACTGTGGCTCAGGCAGTAGAGCGCTCGCCTTGAGCTGAAGAGCTGAGGGACAGCACCCAAGCCCAGAATTCAAGCCCCACGACCGACGAAAAAAATAATAAAAAAGCAAGGTTGGAGGTGTGACCTAAGTGGTAGAACATCAGCAGCAATCATGAGGTGAATTCAAACACTAACAATGCCCTTCCCAAAAAGATACTGAGCAAGAACAATGTCTGTTCATAGGTAATGCTCTATGTAAGTTAGTTATGACCTAATCATCATGCTTTACCTCACTATTACAGTTCTTGCCAAGATTCTCATAGTTCTGCCCTGCTCTTTGCCCATTTCACTGGAAACCACCAAAAGCTTTAGACTCACGTTATTCCCCCCGCTGGCAAGTGACCGCAGTAGTCGGGTCAGGTACTGAAATACATTTAGCTGGATAGCTGTGCCCCCTATCTTCCGGACCACACTGCTGGTCTCTTCAGGGTTCAGGGTGTGGCGGAGAAGAGCCCATGCCAAAAGTACTGGAGCATGATGTGGAATGTCCCCGAAGGTCAACATCAAACGGTCCATGTCCTAACAAGAGAGGGAAACAGGAGGAAGATTAGCTAGGCCCTGGTGGCTCACGCCTGTAACCCTAGCTACTAAAGAGGCTGAGATCTAAAGAAAGTCTGAGACTCTTATCTCCAATTAACCACCAGAAAACCAGAAGTGGCCCAGTGGCTCAAGTGGTAGAACGCTAGCCTTGAGCTGAAGAGCTGAGGGACAGCACCTAGGTCCAGAGTTCAAGCCCCACGACTGACAAAAAAAGGGGGGAGGGGAGATTCCTCACCAGGATGTCACTGTGATCAGGAGAACCATCATCCACCTAGAGAGGCTTTACTCTCCATGCAGGACCACGTTCCTCCATGCCTCCACACCACCCAGCCACTTCATTCATGTCCCCTCACCTCTCACCTTTACTTACATATTTTTCTTTTATTTATTTATTTTTTTTTGGGTCCGGTAGTGGGGCCTGAACTCTGGGCCTGGACGCTGTCCCTCAGCTCTTCAGCTCAAGGCTAGTGCTCTACCACTTGAGCCACAGCGCCACTTTCGGCTTTTTTTCTTTTTGCTTACGTGGTGCTGAGGAATCGAACCCAGGGCCTCGAGCATGCAAGGCAAGCGCTCTACTACTGAGCCACCTTCCCAGCCCCATTTTTCTTTTATTTTATGTCATTTGTGGGGCCTGAACTCTGGGCCTGAGCACTGTCCCTCAGCTCTTCAGCTCAAGGCTAGCGCTCTACCTCTTGAGCCACAGTGCCACTTCTGGCTTTTTCTGCTTATGTGGTGCTGAGGAATCAAACCCTGGGCTTCATGCATGCAAGGTAAGCACTCTACCACTGAGCCACCTCACCAGCCCTTACTCACATTTCTACCGATTTTATGTATCTTAATGTAAAACTATAAACACATTTTCCAATAAGGACTTCAGAAACTGTATTAGCCTGACCTTAGCTTTCCATGGCCTTTCATTTTCTATTCTTCCCTTCTCAATGTTCACCCCTTTTCCCACTTTCTCCTCCGCCCAGTAAACCTTGGACCTGTTTTGTGTTTATGCCATCTAAGTGACTACATTTGCTTCACAGAATCAGTATCACCTCTGTACAGATGATCAACCAACCTGTTTCTTCTAGATCTAATGACCCATTTAACAATACAGAAATCTAAACTCCAGAACACTAAAAGCTTACACAGCAGGACAGTTCTGTGGTTAAAAACACTACTAACTATAAGCCATCTGAAAGAAAGAAAAAAGGGCTTTCCCAAGTTCACCTGACAAATGAGGCCATCCTGAGCAAACTGGTGCAGTTCTCTCCTGTCATCCAAAGCAAACTTATGCAGGGACTCAATATCCATGCCTTCCACCAGGATAAGGGCACTGAAGTAACTAGGAAGACAAAATGATATAAAGGAATTGTATATGCTCTTCAGAACCTGAGACTAAGGTCAGAAGTAAGACATGTCAATATCAGAATAACCAATGACTTCTGTGGTATCTTAATACTGAGGTTCTAATTTCATGTGAGAGTGTGTATGTGAGAGAGATCTTGAAGATCAAATCCAGGCCTTTTACATTGTTAACACTCTCAGCTGCCCCTGTATTTTAGACTCTCAAGACACCTGTATTTGACCAGCCACTTGATGTCCAATCAGGGCACTATACATCTAGCACTAAAAGTTTCTACCACTTACACCTGACCCAGGTAAACTGTGTCAATTTCTCATCTATATTTCTTTCATCAAAAAGGTGTCATTACATAGATATATCAATGGCCATCAGAAGAGGAAAAAAATAAAAAGTTTAAGCCCACAGGTAATGACTTCAAAAACAGAGAACAAATGTGCTTTCTTAGCATTTGTTTAATGTATGGCCTGAAATAGTTGTTCAAGAACTTTTGTTTGTTGAGTGAATGGATGAACACATTAGATAAAGTCAGAAAGTAAGAATGTACTATTTACTTGAGACCATGTCTCCGTAAGCCCTAGGTTACTGCCCATATGAAGTGCAAGGTATCAGAACACTCATTTCTTTCTCCTCTCATTAAATGAAAAGCTTTCCCTCTCACCTATTTACAGAAGAAATGGAGTACGAAAGCTCTAAGTTCTGTCACCCTTGATTCATTCAGACTTACCCAATCCGGTCGACAAAAGGATCCATGGTCTCATCCACCAGGTGCCTATTGGTCTGTCTACTACCAAATCCTTGCTCTTTAAACATCTTGGTTAATACCAGCAGATCACTAGGTGTCATCTCAAAGTATGCATAGTAAAGGAAGATAATTTCTAGCAGCATGGACTGCTCCCGAAGGCACTGAGCAAACCATCGAGACACCTGGCGCTCAGTCTACACAACCAATGTAGGAAAAAAGAAGGAAAAAGAATGAAAACATATTTTAAAATACTGACATTTTAAAATTTATTTTATTTACTTTTTATTTATTTTTGTCGGTCATGGGGCTTAAACTCTGGGCTTGGGCGCTGTCCCTCAGCTCTTTAGCTCAAGGCGAGCGCTCTACCACTTGAGCCACAACGCCACTTCTGGTTTTGTAGTGGTTAACAGGAGGTAAAAGTCTCACAGACTTTCCTGCCTAGGCTGGCTTTGAACTGTGACCCTCAGATCTCAGCCTCCTGAGGATTACAGGCGTGAGCCACTGGCACCCTGCTTTTATTTTTGTTGGACATGGGGCCTTGAACGTGCAGCCTGGGCAATGTTGCTGACCACTTGTGCTCAAGGCTAGCACTCTACCACTTGTAATTCCACAATGTAATTCCAGTTTTCTAGTGGTTAATTGGAGATGAGTCTCACAGAGGGCTGGGAATGTGGCTTAACGGAAGAGTGTTTGCCTAGCATGCATGAAGCCCTGTGTTCAATTCCTCAGTAACACATAAACTAAAAAGCCAGAAGTGGCACTGTGGCTCAAGTGGTAGAGTGCTAGCCTTGAGCAAAAGAATCTGAGGGACAGTGCCTAAGCCTTGATAAGAAGGAGGAGGAGGAGGAAGAGGAGGAGGAGGAGAGAAGGAAGGAAAGAAAGAAAAAAAAGAAAGAAGGGATTTCACAAGAAGAAAGAAGAAGGGATTTCACATAGCTGGCACCAGTGGCTCAGGCCTGTAATCCTAGCTGCTAAGGAGGCTGAGATCTGAGAACCTCAGTTGGAAGCCAGCCCAGGGAAGAAAGTCCAAGTGACTCTTATCTCCAATAAACTATTCACAAGAAATCAGAAGTGGCCCTGTGGCTCAAGTGGTAAAAGCACTAGCCTTGAGCCAAAGAAGCTTAGGGACAGTGACAACGCCCAGAATTCAAGCCCCAGGATTGGCAAAAACAAAATGTTTTTTGTTTTCCCTACTTGGATCGGCTTTGAACCCTCATCCTCAGATCTCAACCTTCTGAGTTGCTAGGATTACAGGTATGGCCACTGGTGCCTAGCTTTTTTTCTTTTTGTTCCATCGTAGGGCTTAAACTCTGGACCTAGGTGCTATCCCTCAGCTCCTCAACCCAAGGCTCTACCACTTGAGCCACAGTGCCACTTCTGGTTTTATGGTGGCTAATTGGAGATAAGAGTCTCATGGACTTTCTTTTTTTCTTTTTTTTTGGGGGGTCCGGTCGTAGGGCCTGAACTCTGGGTTTGGGCACTGTCCCTCAGCTCGTCAGCTCAAGGCTAGCACTCTACCAATTGAGCCACAGCGCCACTTTCGGCTTTTTTCTTTTTGCTTATGTGGTGCTGAGGAATCGAACCCAGGGTCTCAGGCATGCAAGG
>NW_012267271.1:5174284-5180339 GCF_000151885.1 Dipodomys ordii | reverse complement strand
AGAGCGCTAGCCTTGAGCTGAAGAGCTGAGGGGCAGCGCCCAGGCCCAAGGTTCAGGCCCCATGACTGGACCAAAAAAAAAAAGAAGCAAGAGTTCCATCTGTGAGTAAAAACGTAAATTGAGAAGACAAGGCCTTGAGTTCAAGCCTAGTCACCAACACACACACACACTGTACACACACACACACACACAAAAGTAACACAGGCTAAAGACATGGCTCAGTGGTAAAGTACCTGTCTAACAAGCACAAAGTCCTAAGTTTAAACCTCAGTACCTCAAAAAACAAAAACAAAATGACAACAGCAACAACAACAACAAAAAAAACATTAATCATTCAATATTTTGAGTTGATATATTTATGCCTTCCCCTGCATTCCAGAACTAGGGACCGAACCCAAGGCCTCACCCAAAGCTGCTAGGCAAACTCTACCACCTTAAGCCAGGCACCCCACCCATAGTTACACCACAGGGAGAACAACAGTCCATAAGTGTGCATGGTTAACAAGTAGTAAGTTCTTCAACGAAGGCGCCACAAAGGCAGAGACAGGGCACAAAGGCCACGTACCATGAGGTTGCCATGTGTCTCCCAGGTTGGTGCTTCAGTTTTATACAGCTCCTCAAACTGTTGTCTATATTTTGAAACGAGTTCTTTCTCTAGTTTATCCACACAGTCTGCATATTCAACCTTGAAAAATGTAGAGAAAAACAGAGTAAACATGGAGTAACTCATAGAATGAAAAGTATACACGCAAATGAACATAAAATTAAATAATTACACAAAGGTTTGAATGACATGGGCTAGGGAAGACTAAACAAGCTTACCCTATAAGGGTGTCTTTCATCTTGGAAATAAGTCAGAAGGTGTAAGACACAACGAAGAATACAAGTTCTTTCTTCGTAGTAATAATCTGCAATCTGGGAAGAACCCAAATATTCAAATCACTCACATTTGCACAGAATACTTAATATTATATTTACTGATAACACACACTTAAAGATCTTAGTGGGAAAGTTTGACTTAAACACTACAGAAGGCTAAAATATGAGGACTGCAGTTTGAAGCCAGCCCAAGCAGGAAAGTACATGAGACTCTTATTTCAATTAACCACGAAAAAAATCTGAAAACTGTGGCTCAAGTGGTAGAGTGCTAGCCTTAAGCACAAATGCTCATGGACAGCTCCTAAGCCCAAAGTTCAAGGGGAAAAAAAAACACAAACACTAAAGCAGACAGGGCTGGGACTATTGGCATGGCTCAAACAAAAGAGCAAATTTCCCTAGCACAGAGTTTAAATCCCAGTACTCTCCCCCACACACACATCTAAATGTCTTAATAAACCAGGAAATGCAGTAAGCCATACTAAATATGTATTTCTAAAGGTTTTCTAACATGAATTCCCAGGCATTCAAGTAACACATACTGACTCACCATATACTTGACAACATATGTTCAAAATACTTAAGAGGGCAACAATGGCTGACATCTACAATCTTAGCTAGCTACTCAAGAGGCTGAAATAAGAGCATCATAGTTCAAAGCCAGCCTGGGCAGGAAAGCCTGTGAGACTCTTATTTCTAACTACCAAAAAAAGCCAGAAGTGAAGTGGCTCAAGTGGTAAGAGTGCTTGTGCAAAAAAGCTCAGGGACAGTGTTCAAGCCCTGGGACAGGCACAAAAAAAAATTAACAATAAATAAATATATAAATAACAATAAAAAATGTCACAGCTATATGCTGTAAGTGCTTATAACTAATGTAGTTGTCTCATTAAATATCAAATAGGAAACTATTTCAGAAATCACAATCAAATGATTGTGTGTGTGTGTGTGTGTATTACAGTACCGGCGATTAAACTCAGAGGCTCATACTTGCTAAACGCTCTGCCATTTGAGCAATGCCAGTGGTTCCATCCCTACCATGAAAAGAAAGTCGTTAAATGATAAAAGAAATTTGTATTTAGAGAGAAGATATCAATACACTTGGTCTTACCACCAATAGTCAAAAAATATCCTTGAAAAAACTCTTCAGCTAGGTACGTTAATAAACAACTGTTTTGTGTGTATGTGTGTGCTAGTCCAAAGGCTGGAACTCAGAGCCTAGATGCTATACTTGAGTTCAAGTCTTGGTTTAAAAAATGAGCTAATAGGGACTGGAAGTGCTTGCCTCACATGCTTGAGGCCCAGGGTTCAATTCCTCAGCACCGCATAAACAGAAAAGGCCGGAAGTGGCACTGTGGCTGAAGTGGTAAAACACTAGCCTTGAGCTGAAGAGCTGGAGGACAGCACCCATGCCTAGAGTTCAAGCCCATAACCAACCAAAAAAAAGAACAACAACAACAAAAAACAAACAAAAAAGAGCTAATAAGCTTACTCAATATGACATGAAAGTCTGTCGTTATGTCGAAAAACGAACTTTACAACTTTGGTGGGGGAGTGGGAAGGGAGGATACGAAGGGATGGGAAGGGGAAACAAAGCAGGAGGCTACAATGCTTGATAAGAAATGTGCTCATTATCTTACCCATGTAATTGTAACCCCTCTGTACAGTATTTTCACAATAAAAATATGTTAAAAAAAAAAAAAGACATGAAAGTCAAGAAATTGTCACTCAAAGCCGGGTGCCGGTGGCTACTCAGGAGGCTGAGATCTGAGGATCACGGTTCAAAGCCAGCTCAGACAGGGAAGTCCGTTACACTCTTATCTCCAATAAACCACTAGAAAACTGGAAGTGGTGCTGTGGCTAAAGCAGTAAAGCACTCGCCTTGAGCTGAAGAGCTGAGGGTCAGTGCCCAGGCCCAGAGTTCAAGCTCCACGACCGACAAAAAAAAAAAAGAAATTGTCACTCAATTACACACCAAAGAACAGTAATGTAGTTAGTACTGACCTTCAAGATTAAGGCCTGGCTCTGTCTCTCATCTTGCAGAACCGTCTGAGGAAAAAATAGATGGCAAAACGTCATCTAACAGATAGATAAAGCATGCAAAGGTGTACCTCACCTGCAACATTATGATTGCCCATTTTCTCTGTAAACAATTTCTTATTTTTAACTTAAGTCAGTCCCTCTCTCCTTTGTTCTAGTCTCTTCACACATAAAATGAGGATAGGTTTGGATATTCTTTGAAATCTCTGATTAATATGTCATTCTTTGTCCCTTCCAGCACTCTAAGTATGAGACATATATCACCTTACGTACATGGTCTTTAAGCCTTTAGGATACTCTGATTTCTCTTCAGATCATATAAATCTTTCAGTTTTAGGCCTTAGGGAAAAAAGCTGTAAGTGATAACCTACCTCTGTTGATTACAAGGAAAAAGGAGAAAGGGAGCAGGAGCTAGACACACAACAAACCTTCAGTGAGTCCCGAGTACCCCTGTAATCCTCCTGAAGGTAGCACTGCAATAACTGAACACTCTGTTCTTCATCAAGACCCTGAAACACAGAGTTGTGCAGTGAGCATAGTCATCTAGCCTCACAGGCCACACAAAGGATAGAGAGCATTCTAGAAACTGTCCTCTGGCATGAACACAGCATTTGAATATACAAACTGCATAAAACATAATTACTTTAACCTGTAGGAGATTAAAGGGACCAATCACCGGCCTGTAATTAGCATGACAAATTAAGAACTATGCTAATTATTCACTTTATTAAAACATATTAACAGAGCAGCAGCACAGTTTGGGCTCCCAAAATAAAAACCAACAACTTGGGCTGGGAAGGTGGCTGGGAAGGTGGTAGAGTATTTGCTTTGCATGCATGAGGCCCTGGGTTTGATTCCTCAGTACCACATAAGCAGAAAAAGCCAGAAGTGGCGCTGTGGCTCAAGTGGTAGAGCGCTAGCCTTGAGCTGAAGAGCTGAGGGACAGTGCCCAGGCCCAGAGTTCAGGCCCCATGACTGACCAAAACAAAAAGCCCAACAACTACATACTTAAATATAAACATAGTCACCTCAGAACTACACATATATGCTGAAGAAAATTCTACCATACGTAGTAAAGTAAATGGATCAGGCAACTTTATTTGTGACATATGGTGAAAAAAGCTGAAACCTGGATATGTCTGAAATGTTAACATGCCCAGTTAAAATCTCCAAAATTGAAATAAACTGAATTTCCACCAGCAATCATCAGCACTGAAGCCAAGTAATAAACTAAGACAGTGCTCATTTTTACTCACCAAAAACTTGCTGATTCTTAAGCCCAGTTCCTTCAATGGTGAAGCCACATCTTTATTAGCTTTCACTTTCTCTGCTGAACTTGGACTAAGAAAAAAATAATGTGTTATTTCATTTTCAATGACCTCCCAGGGGTACAAGATAAGAATACTTGAAAATATTTTTACTACAGGCATACTTTCTACACTGTATCACAAAAATGTACACAACTACCTCCATAGACTTCTATAAAACACAGAACTGGTTATGCCCAACAAACAAAACAGTATGATGTCTGCTAATAAACTCTGGTTATAACCATATCATTTGTAGATTTATTCAGTTTCATTATTTTTTTTTTCAATTTCTTTTTTTTTTTTTTTTTGGTCGGTTGTGGGGCTTGAACTCTGGGCCTGGGCACTGTCCCTCAGCTCTTCAGCTCAAGGCGAGCGCTTCCGGTTTTCTGGTGGTTTATTGGAGATAGGAGTCTCACGGTCTTTCCTGTCCGGGCTGGCTTTGAACCACGATCCTTAGATCTCAGCCTCCTGAGTAGCTAGGATTACAGGCGTGAGCCACCAGGGCCCGGCTCAGTTTCATTATTTTTGAGCCCTGCAAATACCGTGAAATATATTGCTACAACCACCTTATCAGTGGTATTATCAACATTTAAAAAGAAAAAATAGCCGGGCGCCGGTGGCTCACGCCTGTAATCCTAGCTACTCAGGAGGCTGAGATCTGAGGATCGCGGCAGAACTGGGTGCTTCTACAGCTGAGATAAGAAAGATAAAGGGTGAATCTGAAGCACTTTGGAATGCCAGAAAGTAAGGAAGTATTCCCAAATCCGAAGGATGTGGACAAGTCAAAAGGACAAAGACACCCAGAAACAACTCCCTATGGCCAAACATGGAAGAAAGTATAAGAGTGTAGCTCAGACGTAGCTTGGTGGTAAAGCACATACATTCTAAGCAGGAATGTAGGACTCTATGTTCAATCCCCAGTACTCTAAAAAACATAAAGCTAGTATAAATATACTCGAATGCATACTGATATAAACAAATGAATACCGGGCTGAATGTAGGAGAGTAGTCTTCCTTACAAAGAATTTTGAATTTCATGTGTAGATGATACCTCCTAAGGAGGTCGAGTTTAATTTCACCACTGTCCCACATTACAATGGGCTACACTGGGTTGAGGGTACAGCATAAGACCCTAGTACTTAGTTCCTAATACAGAGGGGACGGGGACGGGAATGGGGACGGGGACAGGGGGAATGGGATACACTTAGTGACCCATTTCCAAGGAACGGAGAAAAGAAAGGAAAATGTAACTTGAAACCTGACAAGCAGTACCTTAACCAAGTCAACTCACCATCATCACTGATGTCAGAGGCATAACATATATATACACTCTGGGTTTGGGGGTTTTTGTTTTGTTTTATTTTGTTTTTTTGAGGTTCGTGAACTCTGGGCCTGGGCACTGTCCCTCAGCAATTCAGCTCAAGGCTAGCTATACTACTTGAGCCACAGCACCACTTCCAGTTTTCTGGTGGTTTATTGGAGATAAGAGTATCACCAACTTTCCTGCCTGGGCTGGCTTTGAACCGCAATCCTCAGATCTCAGTCTTGTGAGTAGCGAGAATCACAGGTGTGAGCCACCAGCGCCTGGATTCATACACATTTGGTAATCAAGTAGTAAGAACAGTATTTCAAGCTGGGTGCTGGTGGCTCACACCTGTAATCCTTACTACTCAGGAGGCTGAGATTTGAGGATCATGGTTCAAAGCCAACCCAGGCAGGAAAGTCCATGACACTCTTTTGTGTGTGTGTGTGTGTGTGTGTGTCCGGTTGTGGGGCCTGAACTCTGGGCCTGGGCGCTGTCCCTCAGCTCTTCAGCTCAAGGCTAGCACTCT
>NW_012267271.1:5169585-5173722 GCF_000151885.1 Dipodomys ordii | reverse complement strand
AAAAGCTGGAAGTGGCGCTGTGGCTCAAGTGGTAGAGCACTAGCCTTGAGCTGAAGAGCTGAGGGACAGTGCCCAGGCCCAGAGTTCAGGCCCCCTGACAATAGACAAAACAAAAACAGACATGTATTTCTGCAAAGCTAAAAATAATACCTTAAAAGGTGGTGTAGTATTAAATAATTTACAATGAATATTCTGATTAAAACTTTTGCCTTAAGTAACTTTTATGTCAAGGGCTTAGAAATATAAACAGCACATAATAAGCAGCACTATACAAGGGTTAGCAGCTGGTAGCACTATTCAGTGCTGTATCTCAATATTTAGTACAGACACAAACATAATGAACGGCAATATTACAGGTGTTAACTGACTAGTTAATAAATCTTCATCCACACACAATTAGACATTTAAATTCTACATTATACATTTACAGTCCATTTCCTTTTCTTTGAATAGACAGAAAAAAATTACACCATAAATAAAACCAACTTGTATTTTCCCTGATCTAGCTAGCCCAATAATATCACAAAACCACATGTAAGGATAAGTATCACCAGGGAATTACATGCTGACACCTGGGACAGCCATACCTGGGAGGTTTATAGTATGAAAGTCCCTCCAACAACCGATGCCAATGTTTATTCAGTTCCGCTTCAATCTGATTCTGCAAAAGAATAATTGGAAGACTTCAGAATCACACTAAGCATGACATAGTCCTTTTTTCTTTTTGTGAGTCTTGGGAATTGAACTCAGGGCCTGGGCACTGTCCCTGAACTTCTTTTTGTCAAGGCTAGTATTCTACCACTTTAGCCACAGCTTTTTCTGTGTATGCGATACTGAGGAATCAAACCCAGGGAACTTCATGCATGCTAGGCAAGCACTCTACCACTAGGCCACATTCCCAGCTCCTTCCTTCAGTCTTTAAAATGTACTTCCCCCAATAGTTTAGATCATTTTCAATACAGAATTCTGTAACCTCCTTTGCTTAACATGATGGCACAACAATTTAACCTTATTATGGAAATTCTGACAAATATACTTTTTAATGATTACCAAGGCAAGTAGCTAGATCATAATCTAGCATTCTCTTAATAGTAGATAACTTAAAGTGACCATAATACTTTATTAACATAAATAATGATGTGACGGAAGTGGCGCTGTAGCTCAAGTGGTAGAACGCTTGCCTTGAGCTGAAGAGCTGAGGGATAGCGCCCAAGCCCAGAGCTCAAGCCCCATGACCAACAACAACAACAAAAAAAAGCTGTAAATAATGATATGAAGTGCCTTATATGCAAATTTTTGTGTTGTTTTTTTTTTTGTGTGCCAATTCAGGGGTTTGAACACAGAGCCTGCACATTATCCCTGAGCTTTTGTGCTCAAGGCCAGCACTCTACTACTTGAGACACAGCTCCACTTCCGACTTTTTGGTAGTTCATTAGAGATAAGAGTTTCACAAACTTTCCTGCCCAGGTTGGCTTTGAATGTGATCCTTAGATCTTTCAGCTGAATAGCTAGGACTATAAGCATAAGACGCCAACATCTGGCCAATTATTATTTTTTTAAATATTGGAGTTTGAACTCATGGTTTCATACTTGCTAGGCAGGTGTTCTACCACCTGAGCCATGCACTTATTCCATTATGCACAAGACATTTTCAGGATTCCGTACTCTGAGAATTCATTCCAGAAGTGCAATTATAAAATGAAGGCATATCAAGGGCTGGGAAGTTGGCTCAGTGGTAGAGTGTTTGCCTTGCATGCCTGAGGCCCTGGGTTCGATTCCTCAGCACCATATAAGCAAAAAGAAAAAAAAAAAGCCAGAAGTGGCACTGTGGCTCAAGTGGTAGAGTACTAGCCTTGAGGGACAGCACTCAGGCCCAGAGTTCAGGCCCCACAACTAGACAAAAAAAAAAAATGAAGGCATATCAAAAGATATAGAGGTCTAGGGGGCACCAGTGACTCACCCTAGCTACTCAGGAGGCTGATCCAGAGGACTGTAGTTCTCTTCAAGACTCCATCTCCAAAATAACTGCAGGGCACTGGTGGCTCACGCCTGTAATCCTAGCTACTCAGGAAGCTGAGATTTGAGGATTGCAGTTGAAAGCCAACGTGGGCAGGAAAGTCTGTGAAACTCATCTCTAATAAACTACTTAGAAAAAGCCATAAGTGGCACTGGCTCAAGTGGCAGAGTGCTGGCCTGGAGCACAAGCTGAGCTAGTGAAGGCGTGTGGCTCAACGGGCAAAGTTTTAGCTAAGCAATCAAGCACAAGGCCAAGTTCAAACCCTGATGGGGGGGTGAGGGATATTAAGTGATAGGGCCACCCAGGAGAAATGGCCCCTACCCTTGCTTCTTTCCTCCTGCACCCTAGAAATTTCCAGCACCTGTAACCAGGCAACTAGCATGCGTGGCGGCACTATGAGGTCCCTCAGGCTCTGAATCCCCATCCTGTGAGGTTACCTCCACATGTCATGTGGCCACACTCTTCCCTTACCCTCCCCTTTATAACCTTTCTCTTCCTGCCATAAGCTCTCTTGCCCTGCACTTCTCCATCTGTGGAAGCAGCAGTTTGGTCTCTCCTCTCTCTCTCAATAAATCCTCCTCCCTTAAACTACGTGCGAGGCTGGGAAGGTAGCTCAGTGGTAGAGTGCTTGCCTTGCATGCCTGAGGCCCTGGGTTCAATTCCTCAGCACCACATACGCAAAAAGAAAAAAGCCGGAAGTGGCGCTGTGGCTCAAGTGGTAGAGCGCTAGCCTTGAGCTGAAGGGCTGAGGGACAGCGCCCAGGCCCAGAGTTCAGGCCCCACAACCGAACCCAAAAAAAAAAAAAAAAACCATGTGCGAGTTTCCTTTTGGCAACTGTTATAGTAAGATCCTAAAATAGGTGTAAAACTATGTTAATAATAATGACTGAATGGCATCCTACTACTTTATCCTTATAGAGTCAGAACACCCAATGATCAATATAAACAATTCTCCTTTAGTGATATATACTTGACAATGTCTTAGAAATCACAGCCTCAAGCCGGGCTGCACTGGTGGCTTACAGCTATAATCCTAGCTACTCAGGAGGCTGAGATCTGAGGATCACGGTTCAAAGCCAGCCCCAGCAGGAAAGTCCATGAGACTCTATCTCCAGTAAACCACAGAAAACCGGAAGTGGCACTGTGGCTCAAGTGGTAGAGTGCTCACCTTGAGCTGAAGAGCTGAGGCACAGCGCCCAGGCCCATAGTTCAAGCCCCATGACCAACAAAAAGTAAAGTAATTAATTAATTAATTAATTAGACTGTCAGGTATCGGTGGCTCATGCCTGCAATACTATCTACTTAGGAAGCTGAGATTTGAGGATCACAGTTGAAAGCCAACCTGGGCAGGAAAGTCTGTGAGACTCTTATCTCTAATAAACTACTTAGAAAAAGTCAGAAGTGGCATGTGTCTCAAGTGGCAGAGTGCTAGCCTGGAACACAAAGATTCAAGAACAGTTCCCAAGCCCTGGAATGGCAAAAAAAAAAAAAAGCGCAGGAGACTCCATCTCCAAAACAGCAAAAAGCATGGCTGAAGGCCTGGCTCAAGTGCTAGCGTTCTAGGCTATGCAGTAAGATGCCCTGAGTTCAAATCCTAGTACCAAAGAAAAAAGAATCCTACCCTACCACTTACCAGTTCTCTCAGAGCTGATCTTCCAAGTAGAATTGTCCACAGTTCCCTACTGCTCCTGAAAAATGAGAAAGCAGGGGTCATTTTGCTATTTTAGCAAAAAAAAAAAAAAACTGATGACCAAAATAAAAACAAAGAATTTAAGATTTTCACCTAAACCAAACAAGTCACATATTAAAAATTGAAGAGAGCATGCTGGGTGGCTCATGCTTGTAATCCTAGCTACTCAGGAGGCTAGTTCAAAGCCAGGAAAGTCAGTGAGACTCTTATCTCCAATAAACTACTCAGAAAATGCCAGAAGTAAGCCGGGTGCTGGTGGCTCACGCCTGTAATCCTAGCTACTCAGGAGGCTGAGATCTGAGGATCGCGATTCAAAGCCAGCCCGGGCAAGAGACACCGTGAGACTCCTATCTCCAATAAACCACCAGAAAACCGGAAGTGGCGCTGTAGCTCAAGTGGTAGAGCGCTCGCCTTGAGCTGAAGAGCTGAG
>NW_012267271.1:5166357-5168515 GCF_000151885.1 Dipodomys ordii | reverse complement strand
CTGTGGCTCAAGTGGTAGAGCGCTAGTCTTGAGCTGAAGAGCTGAGGGACAGTGCCCAGGCCCAGAGTTCAGGCCCCACGACCAGACCCAAAAAAAAAAAAAAGAAAAGAAAAAGCCAGAATTGGCACTATGCCTCAAGTGGCTTTGAGAAAAAGAATCTCAAGCTGGGCATCAGTGTTTTACGCCTGTAATCCTATCTACTCAGAAGGCTGAGATCTGAGGATCTCAGGTTCAAAGCCAGCAAGGGCTTTGATAATAGTCTCATAGACTATTATCTCCAACAAACTACTCTAACAAACTACACAGTGCCAGAAGAGGCACTGTGGCTCAAGTGGTAGAGCAGTAGCCTTTGGCAGAAAAAGACTCAGGGACAGTGCCCAGGCCCTGAGCTCAAGCCCCAGGACCAGGGGAAAAAAAGTATGAAAAATGTGCATCTTACAATTAAGATGAAATATAGTACTAATAAATTATAGTAACATCACAAAGCCCTGGATTCAAAATTAATTAACTAGCTTTTTCCTTTGTAGTCATTACTTTGTAATGAGAAGAGGTAGATTGACTAATTAGCCTTAATTAATTAATCAATAGAAGCAAAGCACTACTTCCATTTCAGGACCCTCACCAGCTCCAGAAAATTTTCTAACTACATGATACAACTGACATCCTCAATGAAATCTTAACAATCACCATGAATAGTTACTATATTCATATGTTAAAAATGTCATAAGCAGACCTATACAAGATTAAATAAAATAAAATACATATTAGATCCTGTCTTCAATGTGCCTTCTGTTATCTCAATCAATATGCTGGACATGAGGGAATACACTGTAGTCTCAGCTATGAGACAGATAGGATGATTACCATTTGCAATCTACTTTTACAAAAATGTGAGACCCACCAGAATAACTAAAGCAAAAGAGGTATGGCTCTAAGGTGGGCACCGATGGCTCACACCTGTAATCCTAGCTACTCAGGAGGCTGAGATATGAGGATCCCAGTTCAAAGCCAGGGAAGGAAAAGTCCCGTGAGACTCTTACCTCTAATAAACCACTCAGAAAACCGGAAGTGGTGTTGTGGCTCAAGTAGTACAGCATTCACCTTGAGCTAAAGAGCTAAGGGACAGCACCCAGGACCAGAGTTCAAGCCCCAAAACCGACAAAAAAAAAAAGATGTACAGCTGTAGTGTCTGCCTGGCAAGTATGAGGATATGAGGCTCTGAATTCAAACCCTAATACTATGAAAAAAGGAGGGGAGGAAAAACCTTCTCAAGAAAGTTATAAGGAATAAAGTATGGCTCAGTAGTAGTAGTTGTAGAAGACTACTTGTCTAGCATTTACAAGGCCCTGAGTTCAATCCAAAGCAACACACACACACACACACACACACACAAAGTAAAGTATGCACCAATGGCTCATGCCTGTAATCCTAGTGACTCAGGAAACTGAGACTGACTACTCAAAGCCAGCCCAGAAGGAAGGTCCATAAGATTCTTGAATCTCCAAAAACCACCAAAAAAATTAGAAGTGGAGCTGTAACTCAAGAAATAGAGCACTACACTAGCCTTGAGTAAAACTGCCAAGCAAGTGAATGAGGCCCTGAGTTCAAGTATAGTACTGTCACAAAAAAGTAAATAAAGGGCTATGAATGTGGCTTAGTGGTAGAGTGTTTGCTTTGTATACATGAAGCCCTAGGTTCATACACAGAAAAAGCCAGAAGTGGTACTGTGGCTTAAGTGGTAGCATGCTAGCCTTGAGCAAAAGAAGCTCAGAGACAGTGTGCAGGCCCTGAGTTTAAGCCCCAGAACTGGCAAAAATAAAAATAAAACAAAAAATAAAAACCAAAATGTTTCATTCTTACTTTTTCTTTTTTATGATGCAGATATTACTATAATCCTCATTTATCTTATCAAAAAATATAAAAGTTTTAGAGTGGTTAAGTTACTTGCCTAAAGTCATAAAAATAATACGTAGTGGAACCAGAGGTTGAACCTAAGGCTGCATAATTCCAGAGTTAACCATTGTAACTGTCTCCAGTTGCATCTGGACAGGGACACTGGTAGCTCATGCCTGCAAACCTAGCCAGTCAGGAGGTTGAAAGGGGCTGGGAAGGTGGCTCGGTGGTAGAGTGCTTGCCTTGCATGCATGAGGCCTGGGTT
>NW_012267271.1:5159783-5165602 GCF_000151885.1 Dipodomys ordii | reverse complement strand
AAAAAAAAAAAAAACACAATCAGCAAGCACCAAGAATAGAAATGAAGCGTTATTACTGTGGTTGTTGGTCCTAGGGCTTGAACTCTGGGCCTAGATGCTGTCACTGAGCTCTTTAGCTCAAGGTGAACACTCTACCATTGAGCCACAGTGCCACTTCCAGTTTTCTGGTGGTTTACTGGAGATAAGAATCTCACCAACTTTCCTGCCCAGGGTGGTTTTGAACTGCGATCCTCAGATCTCAGCCTCCTGAGTAGCTAGGATTACAGGTGTGAGCCACTGGCACCCAGTTTTCTTAGTCCAGCCCTGAAACAGAAGTCCGCTCAGTACAATTTCAACTGCTAGGATTCATCAGCAAACCAGCACCTAGAGCTGAAATCGGGGTGTAGAGCTGGAATGTTAACCTAGCATTTTAGATTTTGAGTTCCATCTTCCATACCAAAATAAAATTAGTAAATATGTCCAGTGCCAGTTATAGTCCATCTTCAAAGATAAATTTGGTAGGTTCCCCAGTGTACTGGCAGCTGGGCACAGGTGGCTCAGGCCTGTGAGATCTGATGATCAAGGTTTGAAGCCAGCCCAGGCAGAAATGTTGCTGAAACTCTATCTCCAATTAACTAGCAGAAAAGCTGGTCTGGAGGCATGGCTCAAGTGAGAACAGCCAAGCAAAATTTGTACAAGCCAGGCACTGGTGGCTCACGCCTGTAATCCTAGCTACTCAGGAGGCTGAGATCTGAGGATCACGGTTCAAAGCCAGCCCAGGAAAGGAAAGTCTGTGAGACTATTGTCTCCAATAAACCACTAGAAAACCAGAAGTGGTGCTGTGGCTCAAGTGGTAGAGTACTGGCCTTGAGCTGAAGGGCACCCAGGCCCAGAGTTCAAGCCCTACGACCGACCAAAAAAAAAAAAAAATTTGTACAAGGGCTGCCAAGCGCTGGTGACTCACACCTGTAATCCTAGCTACTCAGGAGGCTGAGATCTGAAGATCAAAGTTCAAAGCCAGCCCGGGCAGGAAAGTCCATAAGACTCTTATCTCCAATAAACCACTCAGAAAACTGGAAGTGGTGCTATGGCTCAAGTGGTAGAGCACTCACCTTGAGCTGAAGAGCAGAGGGACAGCGCCCAGGCCCAGAGTTCAAGCCCCAGGATGGACCAAAAAAAAAAGTGCAAGGCCCAGGGATAGGAATGTATCTTAATTGTACAGTGCTGGCCTAGCATGCATGAAGCTCTGGATTCGATTCCTCAGTTCCACATAAACAGAAAAGGCCAGGAGTGACACTGTGGCTCAAGTACTAGCCTTGAGCAAAAAAAGCTCAGGGACAGTGCCCAGGGCTTTGAGTTCAAGCCCAGGACTAGCAAAAAAGAAAAACTGCAAGGGCCTGAGTTCAAGCCCTGCACCAACACTACATACTGGCAAATGTGGTGGCGTGGTTAAGTGAAGCTGCTTTCCTTCCCTTATGCTCTCATTAATGTACCAAGTCTTACTCTACAGTAGCAAAAGCTCACCCAGGCTGCACAATGACTAGGCCTGGGAAAAGGAAGAGATCCAGAGGCCACCAGCCCTATAAGGGCTGGCATGAAAAAGCAGGGGAGGAATAGGCAAAATGGTCCTCACAGCTGCCAGTGATGAAGTGATACGAGAGAAGATGGACCTTGGATATAATACATATGTACATGCTGTTCTGGATTGATAGGGATGAACAAGATTGAAAGAAAAAAGCGGGGTTATGGCAGGACCAGGCAAGAAGTTAAGGAGGAGGTGTCATTTTAGGAGATGGTGAGAAAGACACTTCAAGCTGCAAAGTCGATAATGGAGGTGAGGTTGGCCTGCTTACAGCTTTGGAGCGAGACACCTTTCATCCCTTTATCCCAGAGTGGTGGGTAGACTCGAGTGGGCGCCCCTCGGGGTTGGGAAGAAGGGGCTGAGATGAAAGCCTGGAAAGCGCTTCGCTTCCCGGGGCCCGGCTCCGCAAGCGCTCCGAGACTGGAGAACGGTGCCTTTGGGTTTTTAATCACTCAGCGTCTGGTTCCCGAAGCCTGGTGCGGCGCCGGGAAGGTCTCGGAAGGAGGTGGACGCGTCCACGGCCGATGGAATCGATGTGTGATGAGCAGATAGGAGGAGGAGGAGGAGGGGGAGGAAGGGGAGGAGGGCGGGAAGCGCGGGGACGCGAACCAGAGCCCTGAGGAGGGCCCGGGGAAGGCACGGGCAGGCGGCGGCGGCGGGGACGGGCACGGCGGGCGGGGAGAGGTCCCCGCAGGCGGCCGCCCAGGGCCCCGGCGCGCCGCGACCGAGCGGCATGGGTGGGGCGCCGAGAGGGACGAGAGGGGAGCGGGGCGCGGAGCCCCGAGGCCGGCGCGGAGGAGGGGACGGCGGCCGGCCCACTCCCGGAGAAGTGCTCTCAGACCCGCGCGTGCCGGGACCGTTTAGACGTAACCGCCTGCCGTCCCGCAGCCTGTGCGCCCCGCCAGAGTCGTCCCCGTCACAGCCATCACCTCCTGCTCCCACCTTTCTCCCGGTTCCCTTTTCGCTTCCCCCCGGCGCCTCACAGTCACCGCCCGCCGCAGACCCGGCCCGATCCTCACCTCACATACGGCCCGCAGGCGGCAGCCGCCATCTTCGCGCGCGCGCGCGCCCCGGGCCCGCCCCCAGACGACGGGCCCACGTGACCGCTCGCCGCCAGAGTGCCTGGGCGGGGCTTCCGCGTCACGTGACGCCCAGGGGGCGGTGCCAAGATGGCGATGCCCGGCCCGGCGCGGCTTCGGCGGCGGAGGTCCTGAGCGTGGAGGAGTGGCCGCGACTCCACTGGATAGACTGTGGTCTAGCGGTGCGAGGTGACCCGACGGCGCCAGCTTCCCGGCCGCAGAGTGACCTACGGTGGGACTTCCTCCTTGAAGCTGAACAAGGTTGCTGGCTGGGTGAAGCTGCTGCCCTTTGCTTGGCGGGGTGACGGGGCCCGGAGGCCAAGGCGTCCCTAGTTACCCCGGCTTCTACAGATCCCCTGGTCTGGAGACATGACCCGAAAGTGCCCTCCCTCAGCCCCGGAGCCCAAGGCTCCGCTGAGCGGGTCGGTGCTGGCAGAGGCTTTAGTGGTGTTCGCGGTGGTTCTGAGCATCCACGCGGCCGTGTGGGACCGATACTCGTGGTGTGCGGTGGCCCTCGCAGTGCAGGCCTTCTACGTCCAGTACAAGTGGGACCGATTGCTGCAGCAGGGAAACGCCGTGTTCCAGTTCCGAATGTCGGCCAACAGTGGCCTACTGCCCGCCTCCATGGTCATGCCTTTGCTAGGGCTAGTCATGAAGGAGCGGTGCCAGGCTGCGGAGAACCCGCATTTCGAGCGCTTTGGCATTGTGGTAGCCGCCACGGGCATGGCCGTGGCCCTCTTCTCCTCGGTATTGGCACTGGGCATCACTCGTCCCTTACCCACCAATACTTGTGCAATCTCTGGTTTGGCGGGAGGTATTATCATTTATATCATGAAACATTCACTCAGCGTGGGTGAGGTCATTGAGGTCCTGGAAGTCCTGCTGATCTTTGTGTATCTCAATATGATCCTGCTGTACCTGCTGCCTCGCTGCTTCACTCCTGGGGAAGCGCTGCTGGTACTGGGTGGCATTAGCTTTGTCCTCAACCAACTCATCAAGCGCTCTCTGACTGTGGTAGACAGCCAAGGAGACCCAGTGGACTTCTTCCTGCTGGTGGTAGTGGTAGGGATGGTACTCATGGGTGTCTTCTTCAGCACCCTCTTTGTTTTCATGGACTCAGGCACCTGGGCCTCCTCCATCTTCTTCCACCTCATGACATGTGTGCTGGGCCTTGGTGTGGTCCTGCCCTGGCTGCATTGGCTCATTCACAAGAACCCCTTACTCTGGCTTCTGCAGTTCCTCTTCCAGACGGAAACCCGTATCTATCTCCTCGCTTATTGGTCTCTGCTGGCCACTGTGGCCTGCCTGGTGGTGCTGTACCAGAACACTAAGCGATCATCTTCTGAGTCCAAGAAGCACCAGGCTCCCACCATCACCAGGAAGTACTTCCACTTTATTGTGGTAGCCACTTACATCCCAGGTATCATCTTTGATCGCCCCCTGCTTTATGTGGCCGCCACTGTATGTTTGGCAGTTTTCATCTTCCTGGAGTATGTGCGCTACTTCCGCATCAAGCCTTTGGGTCACGTGCTGCGGAGCCTCCTGTCCCTCTTCCTGGATGAACGAGACAGTGGGCCACTTATCCTGACACACATCTACTTACTCCTAGGCATGTCTCTTCCCATCTGGCTGATCCCCAGACCCTGCACACAGAAGGGCAGCCTGGGAGGAGCAAGGGCTCTAGTCCCCTATGCTGGTGTCTTAGCTGTGGGTGTAGGTGACACTGTGGCCTCCATCTTTGGCAGCACCATGGGGGAGATCCACTGGCCTGGAACCAAGAAGACTTTTGAAGGGACCATGACATCTATATTTGCCCAGATTATTTCTGTAGCTCTCATCTTAATCTTTGATAGTGGTGTGGACCTAAACTACAGTTATGCTTGGATTTTGGGGTCCATCAGCACTGTGTCCCTCCTGGAAGCATACACTACACAGATAGACAATCTCCTTTTGCCCCTGTACCTCCTAATATTGCTGATGGCCTAGCTCTTGTGCAGCAGCAATGATGCAGTAAATAGTGATCTGGGGAGAATGAATGATCCACACTGCATGTGGACCGGAAGACCCAAGGGGTGAAACACAGGTTGGGATTTTCATTTGATTCAGACATAAAATAAAAATTAAAAAAAAAAAAAGCTCTCTTGCTTTTAGCTTTGCTGATATTGAAAAATTAAAAGGAGCCAGGCACCAGTGGCTCATGCCTATATTGCTAGCTACTCAAGAGGCTAAGATCTGAGGATAGCTGTTTGAAGCCAGCCTAGACAGGAAAGTCTATGAGAGTCTCATCTCCAATTAACCACTGAGGGCCAGAAGTAAAGCTGTTGCTCAAGTGGTAGAGCACTTGTAAAAAAAAAAAAAAAAGTTTAGGGACAGCACCCAAGCCCTGCATTCAAGCCCCAGGACCTGCATAAAAAGAAAAAGGAAAACACAACTCAGGGAATTTAAATGTACTGTTGAACCCTCTCTTTTCCTTTTTTTTTGTCATGAGGCTTGAACTCTGGGCCTGGGCACTGTCACTCAAGTTTTCAGCTCAAGGCTAGCGCTCTACCTCTTGAGCCACAGCACTACTTCCAGTTTTTTGGTGGTTAACTGGAGATAAGAGTCTTACAGGGCTGGGAAGGTGGCTCAGTGGTAGAGCACTTGCCTCACATGCATGAGGCCCTGGGTTCGATTCCTCAGCACCACATAAGCAGAAAAAAAAAGCCAGAAGTGGCACTGTGGCTCAAGTGGCAGAGTGCTAGCCTTGAGCTGAAGAGCTGAGGGACAGTGCCCAGGCCCAGAGTTCAGGCCCCATGACTGAAAAAAAAAAAAAAAGAACATGGATTCATTTAGAAATTATATGACGAGTAGTTATCCTCTTTTTTTGTGTGTCAGTCATGGGGCCTGGGTGCTGTCCCTTAGCTCTTCCGCTCAAGGCTAACGCTCTATCACTTGAGCCAGAGCACCTCTTCTGGATTTTTCTGCTTATATGTTGCTGAGGAATCAAATCCAGGGCCTCATGCATGCACTGAGCCACCTTCCCAGCCCCAGATGTCCTTCATTTCTTTTTTTCTTTTTTTTGGGTCCGGTCGTGGGGCCTAAACTCTGGGCCTGGGCGCTGTCCCTCAGCTCTTCAGCTCAAGGCTAGCGCTCTACCACTTGAGCCACAGCGCCACTTCTGGCTTTTTTTCTTTTTGCTT
>NW_012267271.1:5124973-5157353 GCF_000151885.1 Dipodomys ordii | reverse complement strand
AAAAAAAAAAAAAAAAGCTTAGAAAGGACTGGGAAGGTGGCTGTGGTAGAGTACTTGCCTTGCATGCACGAGGCCCTGGGTTCGATTCCTCAGCACCACATAAGAAAAAAGCTGGAAGTGGCGCTGTGGCTCAAGTGGAAGAGTGCTAGCCTTGAGCTGAAGAGCTAAGGGACAGCGCCCAGGCCCAGAGTTCAGGCCCCACAACCAGACCCCCCCCCAAAAAAAAAAAGAAAAATAGAAACCTGGATTAGCATGTGAAATGTCTCCACTTTGAAGTTTCTGGTTGTTTCATTGTGTTAATGGAGACTAAACCCAGGGCAAGGACTCAGCTCACCTCTGGCCCAAAAGTGGATTGATAGCATAGTCCCTGCACTTACCTAGAGTCACCTCCCTGCACTGAACTAAATAAATAAGCTTGTTACAGGAACTTGGGGTATGGAAGCCGATGAGCACTATATCCCTGGTGCGCCCTTTCCTCTCCTTTCTCAGTTCTTCGGCCAGGTATCCCATCATTGTGCTGTCCCTGGTTGCAGTTAGTGATAAAGATTTATTCATTTGTTTGTTTGTTTATTGTCAATCATCAGGCTTGAACTCAGGGCCCAGATGCTGTCCCTGAGATGTTTTTCGCTCAAGGCCAGTGCTCTATCACTTGAGCCAAAGAGCCACTTCCAGCTTTTTCTGAGTAGTTTATTAGAGATAAGAATCTTGTTGGGCACCAGTGGCTCATGCCTGTAATCCTAGCTACTCAGGAGGCTGAGATCTGAGGATCACAGTTCAAAACCAGCCTGGGCAGGAAAAGTCCATGAGACTCTTATCTCCAATAAACTACCAGAAAACTGGAAGTGGTGCTTTGGCTCAAGTGGTAGAGCACTAGCCTTGAGCAAAAGAACTCAGGGACAGTGCTCTGGCCCTGAGTCCAAACCCCTACCAATGAAAAAAAAAAAAAAAGTCTTAGAGACTTTTCTGCTTCAGCTGGCTTCAAACCCCCCCTCCTCCCTCAGATCTCAGCCTCCGGTGTAGCTAGGGTTACAGGTGTGAGCCACAGGCACCCTCCTACTTTCCTTTGTTCAGAATCTTTATCTGTAAACACCCTGTGAGGATTAAGTGAGATGAAGCTGCTAAAGCTCATGAAGAGTGTCCACGATTAGTGCCCAGATTAGTGTTCACTTACATTAGTTAGTGCTGATACAAGGCTGGCACTCTACCGCTTGAGCCACAGTGCCACTTCCGGCTTTTTTCTGTGATTAACTGGAGATAAGAGTCTCACAGACTTTCCTACCCTGGCTGGGTTCAAACCTTGTTCCTCAGATCTCAGCCTCCTAGAAGCTAACAGTTGTGAACAACCAGCACCTGGCTTGGGATGGGTCTTAGTGGGTTCTATCCGTAGAACAGGTTTCTTGGGAAAGGAGAATGGATGAAGAAGCTGCTACAGTGGAAACTTGTTTTTATTCAGCATTCTATCTATCATGGCCATAGTTCTACCCAAGAGAAGAGAATGGACCAGAACCGTTTTACATCTGAAAATCCACTTCAAGGAGGAGGCTGTGTTGGGCAGAAGAGTGGCAGGGAGACCAGTATCTTGGGGAAGCTCCAGCCACCCAACAGGGGCTGCTGTCCAGTCTCTTGGGCCTCTCACTTGCTGGCTACATTGCTGTGGGGCATGGCTGGGGGGCGGGGAATGGTGCAGCCTTTGGGGGCGTGGCTTCACAGAAGAGGGGCTGGTCCAGCCCTTGAAGGCCATCAGGTATAAAGTGGAGGAAAGGCCAGGTCAGCTGTGGGCTGGAGCCTGCAGAGAATGGAGAAGCCCACATCACTGCTCCAGTTCCCAAGCCTTCTTCAGAGACATCTTGCCCTGCCACCTACCAGTTCTCTGGGCTCCAGACCGTGCCTGCGGCCTCCATGAGGTGGAATGTGTAGGCCTGGCGAGAGCAGGCAGAGAGGTTCTGCTCACTCTTGTGAACCACTTCCCCGTGAATCAGGACCAGGGCCCCTGGTAGAGATTGGAGGCAATCAGGAAGGCACCAGCCCTAAGGCCCAGCCACCCTCCTTCCAGAGTAGGTAGGGCGTTTGCCCTCTACCGGTGTTCAATCCCACCTCTGGAGGTTCTGGAGCCTGAGGCCTGCTCCAGGGTCTGAGGCTGTGCTGTTTTGGTCAGGGTTTCCCTGGGATCGAGTCCCCTCTACTACTTACCAGGCACTAGTGACTCATGCCTTGCCTGTCATCCTAGCTACTCAGGAGGCTGAGATATCAGGATCATGGTTCAGAGCCAGCCAGGGCAGGAAAATCCATGAGACTCTTATCTCCAATGAACCGCCAGAAAACCAGAAGTGCATGGTGACTCAAAGTGGTAGAGAGCCCTAGCCTTGAGAAAAAAGCTCAGGGACAGCACCCAGGCCCTAGTTCAAGCCCCATGACCAATAACAACAACAAAAAAAGTCGGAAGTAGAGATATGGCTAAAATAGGAGAGTGTTAGCCTTGAGTGTGGCAATACAAGGAAAAGCCTAATGAGAGCCTGAGGCCTTGAGTTTAAGACCTAATAACCACCACCAACAACAACAAAAGGCCTCTCTGTACTGTAGCCCTGCTTGATCTGGGAGGATTTGCTGGTAACCTCACTGGCTCCTGAGCTCTGAGTGCTCCATCAGCCCCACATTTATTTTTATTTATCTATTTTTCTCTTTTTTATCAGTCGTGGGGACTCAACTCTGGGCCTGGGCACTGTCCCTTAGCTCTTCAGCTCAAGGCTAGCACTCTACCAGTTGAGCCACAGCGCCACTTCAGGTTTTCTGGTGGTTAATTGGAGATATGAGTCTCACACTTTCCTGCCTGGGTTGGCTTTGAACCTCGATCCACACATCTCAGCCTCCTGAACAGGTGTGAGCCACCAGCACCTGGCCCCACCTTATTTTGGGGGGGGGTGTGCGCGCGCGCACACGTGCGCGCGTGCCAATCTTGGGGCTTAAACTCAGGATCTGGGTGCTGAACCTGCGCTTTCTCTAGCACACTACTAGACGAGCCACGGTTAGACTTCGGTCTTTTTGGAGATTAGAGATAATTAATTCGCATAGCTAGGATGACAATGGGGGGGTGAGCAGCCAGCACCTGGCCTTTCTCCCTGAAGCATCGAGGGAGCCTCTTACCTAACCATGTAGTGGAGTGAGCACAGATTTGGGGCATAGCCATTTGCCTCCCAAATGCTCTATGTCCCAGCCTACCTCTCTGCACTGGTGTGGGCACAAAGAGGCTGTCATCCCGTGCAGGCTCCGACCCCAGGAAGCGGGTGCCAGGCGCTGAGCCAGCAGGGGCCCGGATCATCCTTCTCGACACTCCTTCTGTAAGCCAAGATGGCCCATTAGCTCCTCTGTCTCTCTTCACCAAAACCCTCTTCCTGGGGGCTACGGGTGGGAGGGAGGGACAAGAGTCCTCACTGGTGTGGGAGCCAGGGATGAACCAGAGGCAGCCATTGGTCAGTGTGGCATCCTCCACTGCGATCCACATGCCCAGCACCCGGCCCAGGGGCTCCGTGTACAGGAAGGTGGCATCCTGGTGAGGGGAGACTGAGGCAGACCCGCCTGGTGGTGAGGAACCTGGCCCTTTGCCCTATGCCACCTCACCTCAAAAGACTTCTCTCTCAGAGCCTCAGGGAATGCCTTCCCCACACCAGTAAGAACTTCACCACATTTTCTGCCACTGGGGTTCTGAGCCAGAAGTAAGAGACTTCACCTCTTTAAAAAAAAAATCTCTACTTCTAGGGTCTGGGAAGGTGGCTCAGTGGTAGAGTGCTTACCTCGCATGCATGAGGCCCTGGGTTCGATTCCTCAGCACCACATAAACAGAAAAAAGTCAGGAGTGGCACTGTGGCTCAAGCAGTAGAGTGCTAGCCTTGAGCTGAAGAGCTGAGGGACAGCGCCCAGACACAGAGTTCAAGTCCCACTTCTAGCCAGGGGCTGGTGGCTCATGCCTGTACTCAGGAGCCTGCGATCTGAAAATTGAGGTTTGAAGCCAACCTAGGGAGTAAAGTCCTCTTGAGACACTTATCTCTAATTAGCCACCAGAAAACTGGAAGTGTAGCTATGGCCCAAAGGGCTAGAGCACTAACCTTAAGTGAAAAAGCTCAGGGACAGCACCCAGGCCCTGAGTTCAAGCTCCAATACTGACTAAAAAAAAAAAAAGAGAGAGAGAGAGACAAAAAAAAAAAGGACTAGAATTACAGCTCAAGAAGTAGAGTGCTGCTCTCGCAAGTCCCTGGGTTCAATCCCCAGTAGTCAGGGGAAAGAATCTAAAAGACTGAAGATAGTTCAAAGCAGGGGTGTAATTATGACTAAGCACCCCCTTTTTAAAAACTTCCCCATGAGCTGGTGGCTCATGCCTGTAATCCTAGCTACTGAGGAGGCTGAGATCTGAGGATGATGGTTTAAAGCCAGCCCAGGAAAAAAAAGTGTCTGTGAGACTTTTCATCAAAAAACTACTCAAAAAAAGCAGAAAGTGGCCAAGCGCCAGTGGCTTACGCCTGCAATTGTAGCTACTCAGGAGGCTGAGATCTGAGGATTGTGGTTCAAAGCCAGCCCCAGCAAGAAAAGTCCATGAGACTCCTATCTTCAATTAACCACCAGAAAATGGCCTTGTGGCTCAAGTGGTAGAGCACTCACCTTGAGCAAAAAAAGCTCAGGAAAGTACCCAGGCCCAGAGTTCAAGTCTCAGTATCCACAAAAACAAACAACAACAACAACCTTCCACATGTAAATAATAGCTGGGGGTTTTTTTGTTGATTTTTTTTGTCGGTAATGGGGCTTGAACTCTGGGCCTGGGCACTGTCCCTCAGCTCTTCAGCTCAAGGCTAGCGCTTCTACCACTTGAGCCACAGCACCACTTCCAGCTTTTTCTGTTCCTGTGAAGCTGAAGACTCAAACCTAGGGCTTCATGCATGCAAGGCAAGCACTCTACAACTAAGCCACATTCCCAGCCCCAAATATAAAATAACAAAAGCAGAAAGAGCCGGAGGTATGCTCAAATGGAAGCACCTGCTTAGCAAGTGCAGGGCTCTGAGTCCGAATTCCAGTACTGCCAAAAATACAAATTCCCAGTCCTGTCCAGACCAGATCCACGGGCTTAAGATCTTAGGAATGGAAATGCATCTGCCTCTCTGTCTCTCTTTGAACTCAGGTCTCACACTTGTTAGGCAGGTGCTTTACAGCTCAGATATGCTTCTAGTCCTTTTTTTCTCTTCACAGTTTACTGATTAATTTATCTTACTGGTTCTGGGTTTTTCGGTTTTGTTTTGGTTTTGGTTCTGGGGTTTGAACTCAGAATTCAAAGGTCCTTGTGCTCAGTTGGCGTGCCTGGCTGGTGCTCTACCACTGGAGCTACACCTCCAGATGTGCTTTTTCACTGATTATTTTGAAGATAGAGTCTGTTAGGTTTTTCTGCCCACACTTTGGACTGCAATTTTGCAGATTACAGCCTCATGAGTGGGGACAATTACTGGCATGTACCAACTGAGCCATGCTTAGACTGTTTTATTTTTGTTGCTGTTGTGTGTGGGGGGAGGGTTTGTGTTTTTTGTTTTGTTTTATAAGTCGTGGGACTGAACTCTGGGCATTGAACTCTGTCCCTCAGCTCTTGAGCTCAAGGCTAGTGTCCTACCACTTGAGCCACAACGCCACTTCCGGCTTTTTTCTGCTTATGTGCTGTTGAGGAATGGAATCCAGAGCCTTATGCATGAGAGGCCAGCACTCTACCACAGAGCCACCTTCCCAGCCCTGTTACTGGTCATTTTTGAGGTAGGGTCTTACTTCCCTCCCAGTGTGTGGCTGTACAATGATCCTCCTAATTGTATGCTTCCTACAGCAGCTGGAATAACAAATAACAAATACATGCCACCATTCCTACTTTCTTTTTTTTTTTTGCTGGTCATACAACTTGAACGCTGGGCCTGGGCGCTGTCCCTCAGCTCTTCAGCTCAATGTGAGCACTCTACCCTTTGAGCCACAGTGCCACTTCTGGTTTTCTGCTGGTTTATTAAAGAGTCTCACCGACTTTCCTGCCTGGGCTGGCTTTGAACCGGGATCCTCAGATCTCAGCCTCCTGAGTAGCTAGGATGACAGGTGAGTCACCAGCGCCCAGCTCATCATTGTTAAGTGTTATGCTCACCTTTGGTCCTCAGCTCCGCCCAGACCTGGGACCCCCTCCCATTCCTGGAGTTCCCTCCATAGCTGGCCCCTCCTTCTTTCCACCCAAAACCCACCTGAACTCCCATCCACCTCACCTCCTATCCCCCAGACCCTCCTGCTACCTGGATGGGGACAGAGGCCATGTGCTCCCTCTTGGGGGAAATATGGCTCCTCTAATAAACCTTACAATCATCTTTCTCCTGTGCCTGCCTGCCTCTGCGTGGTCCCCTGGGATGGATTGTGTCCCATCCTCTTTCAACCAGTCCTACTTTCCTTCCACTGAGGTAAAACTCTTCTGCCCAGGCAGGCCTGGATGTGGATCCTCCCAATCGCATACTCCCAAGTCCCTAGGACTATGGGCGTGCATCAGCAGCTCTGAGGAATCTACTTTTAACCAGCTAAGTGCTGCAGTCAGAGTTCGGGCCCAAGGGCCAAAGGGCTCCAGGACTCCCTCCCATTCTCCCACTGTCCCCGGTGGGGATGGAGGACGGCGCCCCCCTGCATCCTGACCACTCCAATCTCACCACCTTTCCTGGGGGCTCAAGGCCTGCTCCCAGCTCACCTTCGCCGCCAAAGTGAGGTTGCTGCAAGAGAGAAGGGCTTGTTGAGGATGGAGAAGGGGAGGGGTATGGGAAGAGGGCTGGAGCAGGGAGGAAAGGAGAGGAGTCTGGGAAGAGCAGGGCTGGATCTGAGTGCTGCAGGATGCTTGCCACTCTTGTTCCATGCCAACACCCAGCTCCTGAGCACTTCCTGTGTGCCAGCCCAGGAGGAATGAAGAGAAAACCTCCCTGTCTGCAGGAAGGGGCAGACTACACACAAGGCAGCAGGCACTGCCCAACAAATCTCCAAGCAAAAGCTAGTGAGGGCTAGAAGTCACAATCAGAGACACCTTTCCCCAGGATCTGGCTTTCTTTCTTTCTCTTTCTTTTCTTTCTTTCTTCCTTTCTCTCTCTCTTTCTTTCCTTTCTTTCTCTCTTTCTTTCTTTCATCGGTCGTGGGGCTTGAACTCTGGACCTTGGCACTGTTCCTCAGCTCTTCAGCTCAAGCCGAGTACTCTACCACTTGAGCCACAGCACCACTTCTGTTTTTTGTGAGTGGTTTATTGAAGATAAGAGTCTCAAGGACTTTCCTGCCTGGGCTGGTTTTGAACTGCGATCCTCAGATCTCAGCCTCCTGAGTAGGTAGGATTACAGGCATGAGCCACCAGTGCCCAGCAATCTACCATCAAATTTTAACCAGCTAAGCACCAGGCCCCTGAGCCTGTATGAGCAGTCTGTCCATCTTCCAGAGGGGAAACTGAGGCCTGGGGTGGATGTGGGGCTTACCTTAAAGATGTACATGCTCTGCACGACCACGGGCATCTGGAGGCCCAAGCTTCTGGCCAAGGCCTGGAAGGTGACAGGGTTACATTGCCGCCGGCCCACCCCATCAGCCCGCCCTCCTGTTCCTGTCCCCACCTCTGCTCACCTGAACCTTGGGGGAGTGGGTGACACTCCTGAAGACAGGGTCGTGGGCGTGGAGAGCTGCAGGACCGAGGTGTGCTGGTGAACGGTCGGACCACCTTGGCCCACAGGTACCCGCCCGCCCCCAGCGACCACTCAGGCCTCCCCACCATGTGGTCCCCATGCAGAGTACATTAAGCTTTCTGCTTGTTCATTTATTTTATGCTTGTTTATTTTTGCCAGTCCTGGGGCCTGAACTCAGGGCCTGGGTGTGCTCCCAGAGCTTCATTTTGCTTAAGGCTACCATTCTACCACTTCAGCCACAGCTCTACTTCAGGCTTTTTCTGAGTAATTAATTGGCAATGAGAATCTTGTGGAGGGCTGGGAATGTGGCTCAGTGGTAGAGTGCTTGCCTTGCATGCATGAGGCCCTGGGTTCGATTCCTCAGCACCACATAAGCAGAAAAAGCCAGCTGTGGCTCAAGTGTAGAGCACTAGCCTTGAGCTAAAAGAACTGAGGGACAGCGCCCAGAGTTCAGGCCCCATGAGTGACCAAAAAAAAAAAAAAGATATGTTTATGGGCTGGGAATGTGGCTCAGTAGTAGAGCGCTTTTCTTGCATGCATGAGGCCCTGGGTTCAATTCCTCAGCACCACATAAGCAAAATGAAAAAAGCCGGAAGTGGCGCTGTGGCTCAAGTGGCAGAGCGCTAGCTTTGAGCTGAAGAGCTGAGGGACAGTGCCCAGGCCCAGAGTTCAGGCCCCAAGACAAGACCGAAAAAAAAAAAAAAAAAGAATCTCTCAGCTGGGTGCCAGTGGCTCACGCCGGTAATCCTAGCAATTCAGGAGGCTGAGATCTGAGGATCAAGGTTCAAAGCCAGCCCAGGAAGAGACTCTTTTTTTGGGGGTCTGGTAATGGGGCCTGAACTCTGGGCCTGGGCGCTGTCCCTCAGCTCTTCAGCTCAAGGCTAGCGCTCTACCACTTGAGCCACAGCGCCACTTCTGGCTTTTTTCATTTTGCTTATGTGGTGCTGAGGAATCGAACCCAGGGTGTCAGGCATGCAAGGCAAGTGCTCTACCACTGAGCCATCTTCCCAGTCCAGGAGAGACTCTTATCTTTAATAAGCCATCAGAAAACTGGAAGTGGCACTGTGGCTCAAGTGGTCGAGTGCTATCTTTGAGCTGAGGGAGAGCACCCAGCCCCAGAGTTCAAGCCCAATGACTGAAAAAAAAAAAAAAAAAAAGAATCTCAGATTTGTCTGCCCCAGCAGGCTTTGAACTGTGATCCTCAGATCTCAGTCTCCTGAATAGTTGGGTTATAGGTGTGAGCCACGGGCTAGCACCCAGCCATGCTTGTGTATGATCAAGTCATGGGTCCATGATGCCTTCACCCCACCCCAGCCCCATCCCACCCATGATCCTATTTTTGATTTTCTGGACATCTGGAATGTCAGTCCTCCAGTCCTGAATCCCTGTCCATCGCAGAGGACTGAGGACTCCCTCCCTCACAGAGGGAGAGACCCCTCCAGAAGAACCTCAGTGTACCCCTTTCCTCTGTGTGCACAGAGAGGGACTATTTCTCTCCTGCAAGCCTCAGTCTCTTCTGTAAAATGGGGAGAAGAAAAGCCCTGCAGCCAGGCACTGGTGGCTCACGCCTGTAATCTTAGCTACCTTCTTAAGAGACTCAGATCCAAGGATTGCGGTTCAAAGCCAGCACAGGCAAGAAATTCCATGAGACTCTTGTTGTTGTTGTAGTAGTTGTTGTTATTGTTGGTTGTGGGACTTGAACTCAGCCTGGGCACTGTCCCTAAGCTATTCAGCTCAAGGTGATCTCTCTACCACTTGAGCCACAGTGCCACTTTTGGTTGTTTATTGGAGATAAGAGTTTCAGGGACTTTCCTGTCCAGGCTGGATTTGAACCATGATCCTCAGATCTCAGCCTCTGAATAGCTAGGATTCCAGGCATGAGCCACTGGCACCCAGCTCCAGGAGACTCTTATCTCCAATTAACCACCAGAAAACCAGAAGTGGTGCTGTGGCTCAAGTGGTAGAGAACTAGCTTTAATTAAAAAGCTAAAAGACAAGCTGGGCGCTGGTGGCTCATGCCTGGAATCCTAGCTACTCAGGAGGCTGAGATCTAAGGATCGTGGTTCAAAGCCAGCCCAGGCCATGATAGAATAGGCCATGAAACTCTTATCTCCAATAATAAACCACCAGAAAAATGGAAGTGGTTCTGTAGCTAAAGTGGTAGAGCATTAGCCTTGAACTGAAGAGCTGAGGGACGGCACTCAGGCCCAGACTTCAAGCCCCATAACTGACAAAAAAAAAAAAAAAAGCTAAAGGATAGCACCCAGGCCCTGAGTTCCAACCTCCCCACTCCTTAGACAGGAAGTGGAGCAACATGGATCCAGGAGCCCCTCTTGCTCATCCAAGCCAGGCAATAGAGTGGTGCAGTTGGCTTTGGCCTATCTGTGGGGAGCACTCAAAGGGAGCACTCCTCCCAGCACTGGGTTAGTAACTACTGGATTAGCATCAGAAGATGAAAACTATGGTGAAAATGAAAGAAAGAAAGAAAGGAAGGAAGGAAGGAAGAAAGGAAGAAAGAAAAAGAAAACTACGGTGAGACGGCAGCTGCAGCTGGAAATGCCACATTCCAACCCCTCCACCTTGATCTTCAGTCTCCTCAGGCCACTTTCTTTACTACACCCCAGGACCCTGCTCACCATGGCCAATTTTGTTGACAGCTTTCTCTGGAGGGACCACGAAGTTGCCTGTGACACAAGAAGAGATGAAGGCTGAAGAATTGGAGTCTGGTGTCCACTAGGCAGCTGGGCTCAGCGCTCTCCCAGCCCTGGAGGCGGAACACCAAATTCTGCCGCATTATAGCCACTCACTCCTGTGTCTAGGATCCCAGGAACAAACCTTTCTTGTCAAAAACGCCTTTCTCAAAGAAGAAACGAATCTTGTCACCGCTGCTCAAGAAATAGTCCGTGCTGCCCTGCGGAAGGAGACCCAAAAGGGACTACAGAGAGGATCTGGCGATCAGAGCTGAGTCTGGCAGAGAGGAACAGACTCAGGAGCTGCCTCCCCCAGGGCTCCAAACCCCAGAAGCTTCCTAAACATGTCCGGTGAGGCACTGGTGGTGGACAGAAACCCCAAGTTTTGGAAGCACTGCTTGCAGCTAGGAAATTTCTTGGAAATATCTAATTACAGATGCATCCCAATTTAGGATGGTGCTGCATGTAAATCACCACAAGTTGAAAATAAAAGCCAGGCACTCAAGAGGCTGAGATCTGAGGATCACAGTTTGAAGACAGCCTAGGCTGAAAAGTCCCCATGAGTCTCTTACCTCCAATGAACCACCAGAAAACCAGAAGTGGTGCTGTGGTACAAGAGGATTGTGGTTCAAAGCCAGCCCAGGCAGGAAAGTCTGTGAGACTCTTATCTCGAATAAAAAACACTAGAAAACTGGAAGTGTCGCTGTGGCTCAAGCGATAGAGCGCTCGCCTTGAGCAAAAATAGCTCAGGGACAGAGCCTAGGCCCTGAGTTCAAGCCCTACAACATACCAGGAAAAAAGAAACGAAAGACTCCATCTCCATCTTCCTATTTCCTATATGTGAGGCTTTTAAAGTTGTAATTCTCCCTTTTGGCCACCAGAGGACAGCAGCTTTTCAGTTTCAGTGTGAGTGACCCCAGGGCTTGGACACAGCTTATTCTGAAATCCAGACTATGACTAGGAGAACTGGATAAGTGAGAGAATCACCTCTCCATTTATTTATTTATTTATTTTTGTCTGTTTTGGGGCTTGAACTCTGGGCCTGGGAGCCGCACCAGAGCTCTTCAGCTCAAGGCAAGCTCTCTACCATCTGAGCCACAGTGCCACTTTCACCTCTCCATTTTTAAATGTGCTGAGTTTCAGGAAACACCTGGAGTTCCTACATGTAGCCTGACAAGAACCACCAGGTTCACTCGGCCCTCTGTGGCAGAAGGCACAGCATCACTTGGTTTGTTTGGGGTTTTTAAGTCGGTCATGGGGATTGAACTCTGGGCCTGGGCGCTGTCCCTCACCTTTTAAGCTCAAGGTAAGCGCTCTACCACTTGAGCCACAGCGCCACTTCCAGTTTTCTGACTGGTTTATTGGAAATAAAAGTCTCACAGACTTTCCTGCGTGGACTGGCTTTGAACTGCGATCCTCAGATCTCAGCCTCCTGAGTAGTTACAGGCGTGAGCCACCGGTGCCCAGCATCACTTGGTTTTTGACAGAGTTAAATTTATTTTATTTTATTTTTAAAAATTTATTTATTTTTTTGGTCGGTCGTGGGGCTTGAACTCTGGGCTTGTGTGCTGTCCCTGCGCTCTTCAGCTCAAGGTGAGCGCTCTATCGCTTGAGCCACAGCGACACTTCCAGTTTTCTAGTGGTTTTTATTGGAGATAAGAGTCTCGCTAATGGGGGGGAGGGGGGTGGCTGGGAAGGGATGTGAAGGGTAAACAAAGGAGGAGGATACAATGCTTGGTAAGAAATGTACACATTATCCTGCCCATGCAATTGTAACCCCTCTGTACAGTATGTTCACAAATTAAATTAAATTTAATTAAAAAAAAAAAAAGAGTCTCACAGACTTTCCTGCCCGGGCTGGGTTTGAACCACAATCCTCATATCTCAGCTTCCTGAGTAGCTATGCTTACAGGCATGAGCCCCCGGCATCCGGCTTTATTTTATTTCTTTCTCAGTCATGAGGCTTAACTCTGGGCCTGGGCACTGTCCCTCAGCTCTTCAGCTCAAAGCTAGTGCTCGACTACTTGAGCCACAGCACCACTTCTGGTTTTCTAGTGGTTTATTGGAGATAAGAGTCCCACGGACTTTCCTGCCCGGGCTGGCTTTGAACTCAGATCTCAGCCTCCTGAGTAGCTAGGATTTCAGGCGTGAGCCACCAGCACCCAGCTCAGAGTTAAATTTAAATCCTGAATAATACAATTTATTATGTCATTAAGGAAAGTGGCCCAAGCCTCACTTTCTGTGCCTGTCAAATGGGAGCAATAATGGCTCCCTTGGGTCTGGGAAGGTGCTCAGTGGTAGAGCGCTTGCCTTGCATGCACGAGGCCCTGGGTTTGATTCCTCAGCACCACATACGCAGAAAAAGCCAGAAGTGGCACTGTGGCTCAAGTGGTACAGCGCTCGCCTTGAGCTGAAAAGCTGAGGGACAGCACCCAGGCCCAGAGTTCAGGCCCCACAACCGACAAAAATAATAATAATAATAATAATGGTTCCCTTGTAAGTTAAGAGTGGGGAGCTAAGGAGGAATGCACACAAGTTCCTGGTAGGGTGCAAGGCTGGGGCCTGAGACCCCATCCTAGATCCAAAGAAAGCCAGGCACACACACACACACCTTACCTGCCCAAGGCACCTACCTGGGCCCGAAGCTGCTCCTCCTCCTGCGTAGAAAACTCAGTGCGGCAGTGGGGAGGGACGTCCATCTCTGCCACGATCTCGCTGATCCTCTGTTGCATGGCCATGCACTCTTCTGCAGACACGAACCCTTCCAGCACCAGGAACCCATTCTCCTGGAACTGAGGGCAGGGGCAAGGCTCAGGCTTCCCGCCACCTTAGGACCAGCATTTGACCCCCCAACTGGGAAGCAGCTTGAAGGTGAATCCCCTGTATCCTAGTCATTGTGTAAGATGTGCAATCAGAGATAGAACAAAGTGATTCATTATTAAAAGTAGGGCAAAACATTTAAGGCAGAACCTCTTTTTGGTGGTGGTGGTGGTGGTGGTTGGGGAGCTTGAACTCAGGGCCTGGGCGCTGTCCCTCAGCTCTTCAGTTCAAGGCTAGCACTCTACCACTTGAGCCACAGGGTCACTCCTGGTTTTCTGGTGGTTTATTGGAGATAAGAGGCTCACCGACTTTCCTGCCCAGGCTGGCGTTGGATCGTGATCTTCAGATCTCAGCCTCCTGAATAGCTAGGATTACAGGCTTGAGCAACCAAGGCCTGACTGGCTCTCTTTGTGGAAAGAAACTCCAGGTTAGTTATTAAAGGAAAATTCCAGAGATAAAGACCCAAATTAGAGAATGAAATAATAAACAAGTTAAATATCTGGTCACTAAAATCTGGTAAATAACAGCAGAATTCAGGAAAAGCCCAGAAACCTGGAAGATAGTTTGGCCTTACACTTAGTAAATAAGAAGCTTGGGGGGCTGGGAAGGTGGCTCAGTGGTAGCGCGCTTGTCTCGCATGCATGAGGCCCTGAGTTTGATTCCTCAGCACCAAATAAGCAGAAAAAGCTGGAAATGGTGCTGTGGCTCAAGTAGTAGAGCACTAGCTTGAGCTGAAGAGCTGAGGGACAGCGCCCAGGCTCACAGTTCAGGCCCCATGACCGACAAAAAAAAAAAAGAGAAGGCTAGGAAGGTGGCTTAGTGGTAGAGTGTTTATCTAGTGTGTGTGAAGACTGGGTTCAATTCCTCAGTACCGCCTAGAAAGAGCCAGAAGTGATTCTGTGAAGTGGTAGAGTGCTAGCCTTGAGCAAAAAAAGCTCAGTGACAGTAATCAGGCTGAGTTCAAGCCTCAGGACTGGTGATAAATAAATAAATAACAGGAGGAATGCTAGTCTCCTCTCTTGACTCTTAGACTATCACGAAGGGCTAACCACAGGTGCCTCTAGAAAACAGGGCCAATGGCTGGATGGACAGGTGTAGTAGTGCATGTCTGTAATCCCAAGTATTTGGGAAGCAGAGGCAGGAAGATAAATGAGTTTAAGGCCAGTGCAGGCAACATGAGTGAGATCCTGACTCCAAAACAAAAAAACAGAGCAAGGGAAGAGGTGATACTGTTCAAAAAGAAATGTAAACCTGGCACCAGTAGCTCATGCCTGTAAACCTAGCTACTCAGGAGGCTGAGATCTGAGGATCACGGTTCAAAGCCAGCCTGGGCAGAAAAGTCCGAGAAACTCTTATCTCCAATAAACCACTAGAAAACTGGAAGTGGTGCTGTAGCTCAAGTGGTAGAGCACTAGCCTTGAGCTGAAGAGCTGAGGGACAGCGCCCAGGCCCAGAGTTCAAGCCCCACGACCAACAACAACAACAAAAAAGAAAGAAAGAAAGAAAGAAAGAAAGAAAGAAAGAAAGAAAGAAAGAAAGAAAGAAAGAAAGAAAGAAAGAAAGAAATATACTCTTTAACTGATTTAGGTTAACTACAAACCTGTTTGCACATCATCTTTAGAAGTAGGCCCTGGGGCTGAGAAGCTGGCTCAGTGGTAGAGCGCTTGCCTTGCATGCCTGAGGCCCTGGGTTCCATTCCTCAGCACCACATAAGCAAAAAGAAAAAAGCCGGAAGTGGCGCTATGGCTCAAGTGGTAGAGCGCTAGCCTTGAGCTGAAGAGCTGAGGGACAACGCCCAGACCCAGAGTTCAGGCCCCAAGACCGGACCCCCCCAAAAAAAAAAAACAGAAGTAGGCCCTGAGAGGAGACTTGAGCTGGTACAGCTTCTTTCCAGGCTTTGCCTTTGTTTTAGGGATTTTAGAAAAAAACCTTTAAACAAGGTTACCTAGACCTTGGCTCCAACCAGCCCAGTTCCTGGAATGGAAAGAATGCCTCTCGGTCCCCCTCCCCTTAACAACCTAACCCACCTTGATTGTTCAGTTAAGGGCTGACACATAAAACAGATAGGTTGTAATCTGGCTCCAACTGGTGACACCTTGGGCTTACGTTAAATCTTGCCTTTTGTACATGCTTACGGTAAACTTCGCCTATTGGCTACCTGTGTGTGGTCTGGTATGACCCCTTTTGGTCACCTACGTGTGACCAGGCTCGATCTCATGGATTTCGCCTTTAAAAACCAAAGAATGGGGGCACTCAGGTTCGCAGTATCAGCTCCCAAGCCTGTGCTGCGGCCCTGGCCGGTCAGTGTAGGAACCTTCTCAATAAAGTTGCTTCTTTATTAACAACTTTGTTGCGGTGGGCTCTGTCACTCCGGATGACTAGGTGGGCTTGCTGCCTGAGTAGGGGGTCTTCCTAATACACTTTATAGTAATAAAAATGAAATACAAACTGTCAGAAAAAATGAAATACAAGCTGTCAGGTCTGCACAGGGACACCTCCCTCCCTCTTGGTTAAGTTTCTGCCCAGTATCTATTACCTAGGTAACTGGCTGACCTGGAAGCAGTCACCTTCCCCTCCTGCTAGGTCACATCCTAGGCTACCTCTGGTTACAAGCCTCCCATCTGACCTTAAGAGGGTCCCAGACCCTGAGGTCAGGTCCGGATCCAGTGTGGCTACACCTTCCTCCCACCTGGCCACACCCCTTCCTGTCCCTGGCCTAGATAAGTCCTGGCCTGGGGTGAGTCACCCCTTTTCCTTTTCAGCCTTGCTTCTCCACCATGCATGGCAGGGACAGCAGTTTGATAAATAAACTTCTTTTCCACCCGAGCGCCAGTGGCTCACACCTGTAATCCTAGCTACTCAGGAGGCTGAGATCTGAGGATCACGGTTCAAAGCCAGCCCAGGCAGGAAAGTCCATGAGACTCATCTCCAATAAACCACCAGAAAACCGGGAGTGGTGCCGTGGCTCGAGTGGTAGAGCGCTCGCCTTGAGCTGAAGAGCTGAGGGACAGCGCCCAGGCCCAGAGTTCAGGCCCCACGGCTGACCAAATAAAAAAATAAACTTTCTCTGCCTGAATAGCGCGTAGTGTTCTCTTCATCGGCCACCAAATGAAACCTACCTATTTAATATACCTTACCGAAACCAAAACAAAAACCCACGCAGGCACTGTTGGCTCACACCTGTAATCCTCCTCACTACTCAGGAGGCTGAGATTTAAGGATTGTGGTTCAAAGCCAGCCAGGAAAGGCCGTGAGACTCTTATTTCCAACAGAAAACTGGGAGTGGTGCTGTGGCTCAAGTGGTAGAGCACCCAGCCTTGAGCTGAAGAACTGAGGGACAGTGCCCAGGCCCAGAGTTCAAGCCCCATAACTGACCAAAACAACAACAAAACAAGCCCAGAGTAAAGCTCAAGCCTATAATCCTAGCATCTAATTAGGAAGCAGAGATGAAGGAAATCACAGTTTGAGGCCAGACAGGGCACAAAAGCTCCTGGGACTCCTCTCAGCCAGTGACTGAGTGCAGGCTGCACGCGTTACGCCAGCGACACAGGGAAGCACACACAGGAGCATGGCGTCCAGGCTGGCTGGGGTAAAGGCCGACCTCACTTGGAAAATAACCAATGTAAAACAAAACAAAAAAAGGGACTGGCGGTGTGGCTCAGGTGGCACAGTGTTTGCCTGGCCTGTATGAGACCCGGGGTTCAACCCACAACACTACAAAACAAAACACAAGGGAACGGAGGTGCTGTGGGGGCAGGGCTGACTTTGTGGGGTATTTTGTTTTCCTGTGTATTTGTGGATTACATCCGGGGCCTTGAGCTTGTGCTCTAGCACTGAGCTCCCCTTCCAGCCACACGGGCTGGTGGGAAGCAAGGACTAGGGCCTACAGCTTGTAGTCCTGGCTCAGGGTAGGAATCTGGAGGTGATTTTAAAGCCGTTTGTGTTTGGGCTAATGGTCAGCCTGGAAGGATGGACACCCTCCCGACCCGACCCTCACCACCTCCCCTAGGAGGCCAGCTGGACTGGCCCATCCAGATGCTTTATTCTGGTTTTGATCATTTACACACACACACACACACACACACACACACACACACACCACCTCTGCCCTGTGCTGGTCCTGTGAGCTGTGTAGAAGTTAGGCCTTGTGCCTGGGAGCCCACTCCTACTGGGTGTGGGCCTCCGTAAACCGGCAGGAGGATGAGTTTCAGAGGCCACTAGAAGTGCGCGCCCCTCTCCCCCGCCCATTACCAACCCTCCGGCCTCCACCCTGCGTGTGCTACCTTCTGGAGCTGTGAGGGGTTCAGGCAGGCCATGGCTGGTGAGCGGTATCCAGGACTGGAGAGGAGAAAGTTCAGGAAGGGGGAAGAGTGGTAGGCTGAAGGTCCAAGAGGGTTTAACCCTTTCCTACCCAGAGAATATTCAGTCCCACTCCTACCCCACTCACAGACACCCACAGCTCTGCCCTGGGCACCAGTCCTCATCTAATCCGGGAGTAGCCCTTGCCCCAGCTCTTCAGGATATTTAATGACTCTTTTTAGATTTTCTAGAAACAAACTTCTTTTGGTTGGTGGTTCAACGAAGTTCTAGGAGAGTTAGAGGAAGAGGGTTTGGGCTGCTGGGACACCATGGGACCCCCAAGGGAGGAAAGCAAGCATTAGAATGTCGCCAAGAGGGCTGGGAAGGTGGCTCAGTGGGAGAGTGCTTGCCTAGCATGCATGAAGCCCTTGGTTCGATTCCTCCGTAACACCTACACAGAAAAAGCCAGAAATGGTGCTGTGGCTCAAGTGGTAGGGTGCTAGCCTTGAGCAAAAAGAGCTCAGAGACAATGCCCAGGCCCTGAGTTCAAGTCCCAAGAAGGGGGTGGGTAGGAACCTGTGTTGTTTCAAGGTGGGTGTGGGTGAGTCTGGGCGGCTCAGCCTGGCAAAGGGACAAGGGCCTGGGAGGAGAAAGGTGTGGCCTCTTCAGCTCGGGAAGATTCTGGAAGGTGGTGAGGTGGGCAGTTTTAGGAAGAAGAGGGAACTGGGATTCAAAATGCCCCTGGGAGACAGTTCCAGAACATGGACATCTCAAGACAGCTGGCAGGGTGGGAGGGGGTTGGAATGGCCCGAGCACTGGGACTCTATGAATCTGGTCCCTGGCTTTCCCAGAAACGACACTCTGAGTGGCCAAGGAACAGAGCGTCTCTGGGATGAGGAGGGGACACTGCTGAGCTCTCAAGAGCCTTGGCCCCAAGTCAAGTCATGTGTTTTCTAGGCCACTGAGCTGGGAGCTGCGGCTTTGTCCTGAAGTCCTGGCTTCCAGAGGGCCTGGCGGGATGGGGGGGGGAGGTTGAGCCCAATGGGCTCCTGAGGCTGGTAGGACGAGGCTGGGGGAGGAGTCATGGGACCTGGCATGTCTCCAGTCCTAGCCCCTTCTGATGCTGCACATGCAGATAACAGAAGGGCCCTTTAAACAGTAAACAAGAGCTGTCCACTGCTGATAAAGACCTGGGCCTGGGCGTACACCTCGGGAAAGGCCCTCCCCATTGATTGACCCATGGCTGGGGGGGATGATGAGGGGGGAAGGTTTTGTTGTCTTTGTGCCAGTACTGGGGATGGAACTCAGGGCCTAGGTGCTGTCCTTTGGCTTTTTCTGCTCAAGGCTGGTGCTCTACCAATTGAGCCACACAGCTCCACTTCTGACCTTTGGGTAGTTATGTGAAGATAAAAGTCTCACAGACTTTTCTGCCTGGACTGGCATTCAACCTCAGTCCTTAGAGCTCAGCCTTTTTTTTTTTTTTTTTTTAATCAGTTGTGGGGCTTGAACTCTAGGCCTGGGCGCTGTCCCTCAGCATTTCAGCTCAAGGTGAACGCTCTACCACTTGAGCCATAGCACCACCTCTGGTTTACTGGAGATAAGAGTCTCACAGACTTTCCTGCTCAGGCTGCTTTGAACTGTGATCCTCAGGTCTTAGCCTCCTGAGTAGCTAGGATGACAGGTGTGAACCACTGGCACCCAGCTCAGCCTTTTTTTTTTTTTTTTTGCTGTCGGTCATGGGGCTTGAACTCTGGGCCTGGATGCTGTCCCTCAGCTCTTCAGCTCAAGGCTAGTACTCTACCACTTGAGCCACAGCACCACTTCCAGCTTTTTCTGCTTATATGGTGCTGAGGGATCAAACTCAGGGCCTTGTGCAAGCAGGGCAAGCGCTCTACCACTGAGCCCCCTTCCAGCCCCTTAGCCTCTTGAGTAGCTAGGATGACCAGGCTTGAGCCACTAGCACCGGGCTTGATTTGGCTTTTAAATTCTTTGAGCTTCCCAAGTGGAACTTGAATTTGGGAAGTTCAAAGAAAATTGAAATTCCTTTAGTTTTCCAATTTGTGGTTGTCTCTAGAGAGAAGCCCACTACAGTGGGAAAGGCCGGAGGGGTTGGGGAGGGATGGGGTTTGGAGTGGCTTAGCTTTTGCTCTTTGTTCCTCCCACGGGCATTTGGGAAGAGGGTGGGTGGTTTCCTCACCCTTGTTTTTTCCAACAGCTAACCAGTTCCAGACACAGGCTGCAAAGGACCTAAGGCCAGGGGAGGGGGCGGGGGAGGTGGCAGAAGGGCAGGGGCAGGGGATCAGACCCAACAAGCCAGAAGACCCCCATAATGGAGATACAAAAAGGGGGTCTTCTAAAGGGCCACAGTCCAGCTGTTTAGCCTCCAGTCAGCAGCCCCTTGACTGGGGGCAGAAGATAGAAGGAATCTAGGCTCAGGCCTGAGAGGCAGGTCTTGAGGCCTGGGCTGGAGGCCATGTCTGAGCAGCCAGGTCTCCTAAGGCCACAGGCCGGGTTTTTCTCTTCACCCAGGCTCTTGCTGGTGCTGAGCCCGCACAAAGCTCCTGGGAGCAGGAGGAGAGACATGAGGCTGTTCCTGGGGTACGGGCCCTCAGTTAAAAATTCCTATGTACAGGATACTGCATGAGTGCAGTACCTGAGGTCCAACCATGGGAAGCTGGATTCCCACGCATGGCTGTGGAGGTGGGGCCTCAGTGGGAGGTACTTGGGCCCATCTTCATGAATAATTAATCTTCAGTGAATTACTAGCTGGGGCGGGGGTGGGGTGGGGAGGTGGGGGGAAGCATCTCATCCATCTTGGATTTCCCATCTTGGACTTACCAGTGCCTGTAACTTGAGCCAGTGTAGACCTTCCTCCAGCACCTACCCCAGGGCCAGGGGTACTGAGTGGTACAGGAGTGTTCAAGGCACCAGGGCGCCCCAGCATAGGTGCTGTGATCCAGGAACCGCAGCAGCTCCACAAGCACTGCTCCTTGGAATGGGCCTGCCGGTTGCCATTTCCATTCTGATATTTAGGCTCCTCTGAAAAATTAGGCAGACCTAGGATCTGAAGGCCCTCTGGGCTTCAACCAGACTCTGGGGAAGAAAGGCCAGGCTTCCCCATAATGACTCCCAACCACCTCTGCACAAGCTGGGGACTTGCTATTAAGAGTGGAAGTGGACCACAGAGCACTGGTGGCTCATGCCTGTAATCCTAGCTACTCAGGAGGTTGAGATCTGAGGATCGTGGTTGAAAGCTAGCCTGGGCAAGAAAGTCCATGAGATTCTTATCTCCAATTAACCACCAGAAAACTGGAAGTGGTGCTGTGGCTCAAGTGGTAGAGTGCTTACCTTGAGCTGAAGAACTCGGAGACAACGCCCAGGCCCAGAGTTCAAGCCCCACGATTGACCAAAAAAAAAAAGAGTGGAAGTGGGAAATGCCCCTTATACAGATGGAGAAACAGAGGCTGCAGACGGGAAAGGTCCTGCCTGGCTTCCCACACAGGATGACTGGGCTGGGATGGGGTCTTCAACTGTGGCTCTTCCTCAGTGGCCTCTAACCCATCAAAGTTTATGAGGGCCCAACCACAGGTGACTGGGATGGCCAGCTGTGGGCTCCTGGCCAGGCCCTACACCTGACGGAGGTTTTCTGTCTAGCTCTCACCCTCTGCCTCGAAGGAGCTCCAGGTGTCATGGGCCAGAGACGCAAGAACTGGTTCCTCAACCAGCTAGCCAATGGGGCTGGCAGACTTCAGAGCCAGAAGGGAAGCCCCCAGCCCTCATGGAGACCCCCACAGGCTTTGTGGTGTTATAGATTTATTTGATATTTGAACTGAGTCTACAAGTTCAGACCCTTGTGTAACGGATTGCTTCATGGTTGCATCTTTGCTGAGGATTACATCCGATGACACGACGCAGAGAACACAAATGGACAGACGGACGAACATAATTATTAAAACAAAGAGTCGCTAAAATGTGCCTTAGTGTCCACGTGATTGATCTAAGGCGGGGACCCTTCTAAAGTAGGGACCCAAGTGATTGATCTAAAGCAGGGTAGCTTCCCGCCACCAGGCGCTGGCTAGGCCTGTGCGCAAACCAGGCACCCGGGAAGGAAACTGGCTTGGGACCCAGAACAGGGGAGCCTGCCCTCCTGGCAGTGACCTCCCCGGCCAACCGCCTCTAAATCTCTGCTCTTCGTGAACGACCGGTGGTGACAGGGCCAGTGTAAGCAGCGGAGGCTAGGCCAGCGGTGGGGAAACAGAGTCTGGGCAAAGCAGCTCCCCCAGGGCTCCTTAACACTGTGGGGGACGGGGGGGGGGAAGAGAGGGCAGCAAGGAAGGGAGAGGAGTAAGGGGAGGATGGAGCACCATTCCTTCTGCAAACCAACCCCAGTCTCCTCCCTTCTTGGCAGCTCCAGAACATTCCCTCAGGCTGACAGTCACGAAAAATAAGTGCCTGCCAAGACCCATGGAAGAGAAAGAAAAGACACCCCCCCAAAAAACTAAAAACACAAAAACAAAAATGAAGTTCCCATCCCAGGAGAGATGAGGAACAAACAGAACTTGGGGACCAAGGTCACGCCAGATTGGGAAGACAGCCTGGGCCCTGGCCTGAGACAGGAAATACAATTCAATGCTGAGCTGACAGGAAACTGCACCCCGCCCCAGACTCCAACTCACTGGCCTTTAGTGTCGTTTTTTTCTTTTCTTTTTAATACCCAAACCATCCATTTTCAAAGCTTAAAAAAATGTTGTTGTTGTTGTTTTTAATTAAAAATCTAAAACTGTCACAAGAACTGATCGAGCAGGACCCAGGCCCAGCCCTGCTACCCTGCAACGGGCTCTGCGCTCTCCGCTCCAACACCAGAGCCCGGCCTGGGGCCCTTGCAGCTGCTCATCCTCCACCACTCAACCAAGTGTGAGTGGGCACCCACTTCTGTGGGTATCACCCCAAAGGGAAGAGGGGAAACACTGGCCTGCTCAGAGACAGAGCTGAGTTTTCGTGGGAATGTGTGTGATCTAGAAGGAAGAGGAGGGAGGTGGAGGGAAATAAATACCAAGAGCTAATGAGTTCCAGTCCCTGGGCTGCTGGCGCCGGCATGGCCTCTGATCCCAGACAGAGATGCCCCCAGGGTGGAGACCCTGATTGTCCACATAGGTGCCCTGAGCTGGGCGCCTGCCCCGCCGGGCAGGAGGGGCCAGCCCCTCAGACACTGTCTTCTCACCTGGCCTGGCTCATGCCCGGCCCCCCCGCTCTGCCTGCTGAACTTGGGCTGCTGTCCAGAGGAGCCCTGGAGGGGCCTGGCTGCTGGCCGGGGTGGGCGTGGAGGGGGTCCCGCTGTTAGCTGGCGGATGCCCTGCTCAGGCCTGCTCCTTGTCGGCCCTCCAGAGCCGCTCCTTCACCTCGGGCGGCAGCGTGTTGAACAAGTCCTCCTCCACCACCAGGCCACTGCGCTTGAGCAGAGGGCACTCGCCCAGCTCCACGGGCAGGCACTCCAGCCTGTTGCCCCGCAGCTCGATCTGTGTCAGGTTGGTCAGCTCACCCACCCGCGAGGGCAGGGACTGCAGCACGTTGTTGCCCAGGTGCAGGGCCCGCAGCTTCCGGCACTGGAAGAGCTCTGGAGGGAGCGCCTCGATCTGCGGGAGGAGCCAGAGGGCCTGGTGAGCTGTGTGTGTGGCTGGGGTGGGGCCTCGGGGCTCCCCTTCCTCCCATACCTTCTCTGGTCCCCACTCCAGCCCTTTGGGAGCCTGGCACTGGTATAATCTGGGCCAGGGTCTGTTCATTAGGTCCCATTCCTGTAGACACTTCCTCCAGGAAGCCTTCCTGACCTCCGGGGACCCACAGCTTCCCACATTCCCACTCATACCACTAATGCTGGGGCTCACAGCCCCCCACATTCCTACTCATACTACGAATCATTGGGCCTTCAGGTTCTAAGAGGTCAAGGTGGGTCTGCAGGCTCCCAGCACCTGGCACTCTGAGGGGTACCACACTGGCAACTACCACCTCCTCAATACTGGTCTGACTCTGAGGGCTCACAAGGGGCCAGGCTCTTTGGTCCTGTCTGGCTTAAACATTATTTTTTTTTTTTTTGGCCAGTTGTGGGGCCTGAACTCTGGGCCTGGGCGCTGTCCCTCAGCTCTTCAGCTCACAGCTAATGCTCTACCACTTGAGCCACAGCACCACTTCCAGCTTTTTCTGCTTATGTGGTGCTGAGGAATTGAACCTAGGGCCTCATGCATGCAAGTCAAGCACGCTACCACTGAGCCACCTTCCCAGCCCCACTCTATGATTTATTTTTGTGACAGTCCTGGGGCTTGAACTCAGGGTCTGGCCACTGTCTCTGAACAAGTCAGGACAGGAGACAAGCCTTCCTTCTTCACTCAGCCAATCTCTAGTCTGCCAGATCCTGGAGGCCCCTCCTCCCCTCTCGGGCCTCAGTTTTCCCCTTGGCTTCGACATGCCTAACTTCCAGTTCCAATTTTTTGGTGATTAATTGGAGATAAGCATCTCTGGGACTTTCCTGCCTGGGTTGGCTTTGAACTGCAATCCTCAGCCTCCTGAGTAGCTAGGATCATAGGCGTGAGCCACTGGCACCGAGCTAAGAACCATTTCTGGAAGCTCCTTGTGAGAAGCGGGGTCAGCTCCCTGAGTGGCAGGGGTGCCAGCGCTGCCCCTTTGGGGCCTGGCTTCCCTCACCTGTGCATAGGGTGAGCACAGATGGCTGCAGGTGTTATGTGGGAGCTGAGCAGCGGCCGACGCCCCTCCTGATTTGGCCGACTGGGAATAAGAGGCAGCACTCGCTGCATAGTAAGCACTGGCTTTGCCATGTCCACTCTCACTCCAAAGGCCCCTGTACGTGCTCTGCCAGCTCTCCCCACTTCGTAATGGGCCATGGAGGCCACAGAAGCTGAGGTGCCCAGAGGCTCAGCAGGTAGTGGTGGTGCCAGGACTTGAACCTGGCTGAGTGGCCGCACCAATGGTAGAATGAGGGGCAAATGATGGGGCTGGAGTAGGGACATCCAGGCCGTGGCTGTGGCATCTAGGAAGAGCACTAGGGGTGCCACCTCCTCCCTGCCCCCTGTGCACAGGGAGAGACTATTCTACAGCCTCAGAGCAGGAAGCCTGGCCTCACTCCCACACGGGGACAGTGGTGAGGCTGAGCAGCGGCCACTCGGAGGGCCGCTGGCACGGCCTCCATCTCCCTGCTGAGAAGACCGAGGCCTGGACAGACAAAGGCAAGTCAGGACAGGAGACAAGCCTTCCTTCTTCACTCAGCCCAATCCCTAGTCTGCCAGATCCTGGAGGCCCCTCCTCCCCTCTCGGGCCTCAGTTTTCCCCTTAGCTTCAACACCCCTCAGGACCTTTTTGCAGCCTTGGACCCCAATACCACAGAGCTGAGATGTACAGGACGTCAGCCTGGCTCTAGATCTCTCCCAGAAGGTTCCCCTTCCCCAAACCAAGCTGCCTTTGCCGATAGCTTGTCCCCCACTCAGTAGTGTGGCTCCCACCATGGCCTACCTGTCCCTTCTTGCACAAGTGTCCCTGTCCACTGACAGCCTACAGTCATCTCCCAGTGTCCCCCTCAGAAAGCCCTGGAGTCCTCCATCAGTGCTGAAATGGCCTTGGTCTAGCAGGTGTTCGATCCACCATCTGGAATGATCCCACCATAACCTTGCTGCTGTCCTTCTGTCCACCTTGACTGTGTGGCTGTCAGCAGTTATACCCCTTTTGGTCTTTCACCCCGAGTCACAGCTAGACCTTCCTCCTCTACCTTGTCCAATGCCTGGGTGATCGTGTGAAGGACCCTCTTCACTCACAAGCGTGGAGAGGATGAAGACGACTCAGTGCGGCCATACATTCACCCCTCTTCCAATGACCCTTCACCTAGCAAGACTCCCTGGCCACCCATGGGCCCCATTCCAAATCCAGCCACATTTCTGTCCCCAGCAGCCTTGGCCAGTTGAGGCCTCGCTCCCTCCTCACTGTTGGCCTTACCCCTGGTGGCAGAAACAGTAGAAACATGTCTCTCAAGGTTTGAGACATGGATGGCTGAAGTGGTAGAGCACTTGTCTAACAAGCACCAGGCCCTGAGTTTAAACCCTAGGAGAAACAAACAAAACCTTGCTTCATGCTGCAGGTACAGGTTAGTGGTACTGTGGTGCATACTTAGCACATGTGAGGCCTTGGGTTTGATTCCCAGCGCCCCAGAGCAAAACCACACAAAAAGTAACCTTGCTAAATGGTGAGTCACTCCATCCTTCAGCCCTGCAATCACTCAGCCTTCTGGGAACACTGCTATTTGTTAGGCACTGGACAAAAGAGCCACGCTGCTGGCGGGCATCAGTTTATGGGCTGGCAAGGTGTCCAGCCACACTGAAACAGACAGGAGCCTCCTTCGGACCCTGAGCGCAGCCCTGTCTCTGTCCTCTGTCCTTGGGGGAAAGTCCACATTCCAGGGGCAGCTCATTTCAGCCTGCTGTCCAGCCCTCCCTCCAGGGACAGGTGACACGCCCTTCCTCCCTCCTCTCTGTGAGAGGCTCAGGACAGAGGGCTAAGGCTTGCGTCCGGTGGGCCTCCGTTATCCAGAGCCTGGGCACCTCCAGCACAGCTGGACTTTGGGAGCTCTCGGAAGCGTGAGCCAGATCAGGAGGAAGGGACACCCGCCATATGGAAGCATTCATTAGCTTGAGTGTGAACCCGGAAAACTCAGGACCCCAGGTCTACAGCCAGGCCGCACCGGCCCCTCCCTTTCCGCCACAGTCTAGGATGGCTGACAAGAAGCCAGGCCTGTGGCCTACAAGGTGTGTGTGTGGGGGGGGGCGGGTGTCGGGCGCTGCCTGCCCACAATCAGCCCAAGCAGACTTTTTCCCTCTAAAGGCCTGGGGTGCTCCTGTGGGCGGGGACAGGATGTGATTAAGCGGTGTGCTAAACAGGGTGTCGAGGGTCTCCTTCCTCCAGAACAGCTGGACCTGCCAGTGCCTTTCCTGAGGGGTGACCTCAGCCAACAAGCACGACACTAACAGGCAAGCCCTGAGTGAGGACCTGGGGAAGGAGGGGGATGGGCCCCACTACACCCTCCAGCAGCAAAGCCCAGCCTGGTACCTGGGCTGAGCAGGTGTCTGGAGACTGGGGACTGGTAGGATTCTGACTCAATCCCTGGGCAACTGGGCTCCAGCTGTGTGCCACCAGGAGCCACTCTGTGTCCCCTCCTGGCATTTGAAAAGGGGCAAGTCTACCCAGCTTCTCCAATGTAGCTCTTCCCCCTCGGAATTCCCATCTCCCTGCTCAATGGACCCACAGATCCTACTGCTCCTCAGTGTCAGCCACTCAGTGTCCCCTCCTGGCATTCGAGAAGGGGCAAGTCTACCCAGTCTGAGATGGATCCTTGTCCTTGAACAGGCTTCAAGGTCAGAGGAGTGCTGGCTGGGGGAGGGAGGGAGGATCTGTTGCACTCTGTCCTGGTCTGCAGAGGGAGGCTTGGGGACAGAGGCTTGTAGTGTTGGTGGACTGAGGCCTTCCAGCCTCATTAATGCTAGAGAAGGACTGGACGGGCTGGAGCCATGCTGGAGCCCAGGAGGGGCACACAGGGCCTGAGGCTACTGGGAGCTCCTGGGGGAGGGGAAGGGGGATGTCACAGGGTCCACAGCACCAGGGGCTACTGCTTCATGCTTCCTCATCCCTGAAGCTCCTCCAGCAGTGGGCAGGGGGAGCACCCAGGGCCTGTGTGGTCTCCACGGCAGAGGGCACGCCACAGAGCTGCAGGAGCCCCTCCGCCTCACCCAAGTGAGCCAGGAACGCTACTAGCACATGATGACCCCCAATAGACCGAGTGTCTTCCTCCATGCCAGCCTGCCGTGATCTTCCTGCCTACAGTTTCCCCTGGGAAGGCAGGTGGTGACAAGCCAGCAACCATCTCAGGCCATCTCTGCCCATCACTGTCCAGACAGGGAGGGCTAGGGGGAGTGAGGGATGCCGGGAGATGGAGGGGGCTCTGCCTTTACCTCAGCCAGCTCAGGCCATAGGGACAGAACCCAGATGGGCCCCTTGGCTTCCAATCCAAACTGAGGGAGGAAACAAGCTCCAAGCTAAGTCCTGCCTCTCCCTGCCGCCCCCCCCCCCAAAGCCCTGAGAGAGAAGCCTGGGTCTTGTACCTGCTGCCCAAGAGGAACTGGGCTCAAGGTCACCTTGGGGATACACCTGGCCCACCCACACCACCTCTGCTGAGAAATCCATAGCACTCTGTGACACAGGCAGGTTCCTACCCCAGGGATAAGATTCTCGTTCGGCCCATCTGGGATGGGATCTGGGAGTCTGTTTTTTGTTTGTTTGTTTTTGTGTCCGGTCGTGGGGCCTGAACTCTGGGTCTAAGCGCTGTCCCTCAGCTCTTCAGCTCAAGGCTAGCGCTCTACCACTTGAGCCATAGTGCCACTTCCAGCTTTTTTCTTTTTGCTTATGTGGTGCTGGGGAATCGAACCCAAGGCCTCAGGCATGCAAGGCAAGTGCTCTACCACTGAGCCACCTTCCCAGCCCTGGGATCTGGGAGTCTGAAACTGAAAAAAGCACCGGGTTCCGGGTGAGGACTACAATCAAATCCTCTCTATTCTGAGACACTGGGCCCCTGGGCTCTGCTGTGTGCGGGCCACTCACCCGATTGGCTGTGACAGCCAGATTCTGGAGGTTCTGCAGGAGGCCGATGTCAGCGGGGAGGAAGGTCAGGTTGTTGTGGCTGAGGTCCAGGTAGCGCAGCTTGCGGCAGTAGAAGAGCTGGGTGGGGATCTTCTCAATCTTGTTGCGGTTTAGATAGAGGCGCTCCAGGTTGGTAAGGTTGCCGATCTGGATGGGGATGTAGGCGATGTGGTTGTACCACAGCTTAAGGCAGGTGAGACGGTGCAGGTGCTGGAAGCTGATGATCTCCTCAATGGTCTTCAGGTTGTTGTCCTTGAGGTCGATCTCCTGCAGGTTGTGCAGGCTGAAGATGGAGTGGGGGATGCGCTCCAGGTCGCAGCGGATCAGCTCCAGCTCGGTCAGGTTCACCATCTTCTTGAGGCTGTTGAGGACGATGAGCTTGGTGCCCTCGTTGTTGATGGACAGCTTCTGCAGGTGCACACCCACGTCCGTGACCACCTGGGGCAGCTTGCTCAGGTTGCTCTTGAGCCGTAGCACCTTGAGGCGCTTGAGCTCCCGCAGCCCGTCAATGACGATGTAGCGGTTGTTCTCCGCACTCAGGTTGCCCGTCAGGTGCAGTTCCTCTAGCGTCTTGAGGCTGTAGATCCACAGTGGGATCTCCTTGATATCGGTGAACTTGATGTGCAATGCCCGCAGGTTCTCCCGAAGGAAGGCCAGGGCCGGAGCCTCGATCTTAGCAGCCGTGTGGTACAGCCACAGCTCCTTGAGGCCCGTGAGCTGGGCAATGCTGGGTGGGATGGTCACGTCGGGGATGAGCTCCAGCTTCAGGACCTCCAGCTCGACCAGGTCGAACACAGTGTCAGGGATACCGCTGAGCATGAACAGGTGCAGCTCCAGCTTGTCCTGGGCGTTCTTGGTGAGCCGCTGCCGCAGCTTGTCCAAGGTCCACTCGTTGTTGAGGTTCAGCTGCCGCAGCTTGTTCTCACTCACTTCTGACAGGAAGACGGCGAAGCGCTTGGAGTAGAGTGGGTCGTACTGGTCGATGAGGTGCAGCATGAAGGCGAAGTCGTTCTTGACATCGGGGATGTCGCTATAGCTGCTCTCCTCCCGGATCGACTCAAACGAGTACTTCTTGAGCGAGCGCCGCAGCATCCACCACAGTGTGTACATGCAGATGAGGCCGTAGAAGATGACCAGGCTGATGTAGAAGGACGCTAGGATCTTGAAGAGTGTGGCCAGAGGATGGGCGCAGCGGTAGGTGCGGTAGCCCGTCAGGCTCTCGATGTCCACGGTGCAGTCCACGTCAAACTTGATGTTGTGCACGTAGTAGACAGTATAGCAGATGATGAGGATGAACTTGATCACTTTGATGATGGTCTGCCGCATGTACAGGCGGTACACGATGTCGCCCTCCTCCACGTGCGTCCGGAACTTCTTCACCTTCTCAAACAGTGCCTTGGCCTGCTCCCCCTCCTTCTTGTCCAGCACACCCGTCTCAGAGCGGTCCACGATGCCCTGCTCAATCCTCGACTTGGTCCGCTGAAGCATGGGCACGGTGGCCTCCACGTCCTCGCTCACGGTCGAGGACTTCTTGTCCATGGAACCGTTCATCTTGCTGAAGGCTGGCTTGGGGTCGCTCTCCTCCACCACGGTCTCGGACAGGGCCCTCGTGGTCCAAGGCGAATCAAAGCACTTGAGTAGGATAGACACAAAGTGCTCTAGCTTTGAGCTGGTGCGTGGGAACTTGAACCAGAAGTTGCTACAGGCCAGGAAGATGAGCGTGTGCAGCAGTACGAGGTAGGGGAAGTACTTGGCAAACCAGTGCAGGCGGTTCTCATAGCACACAGCGTCCACGTAGTTGTACTGGTGGCGGTCCAGGTCGTACTTGATGCCCGTGGGACCTGTGTCGGGGCTTGGCAGGATTGTGGAGTTGGGATAGGTGGGCTCTGGACTAGGGGCTGCCCAGCCCCGGAATGAGTCATTGCAGGAGTCCCTGGTGACCCATTTACAAGGCAGGCAGATCATCTTGTCCTGTGTGACCTGCAGCGTCCCACCAAAGACAGCGATCATGAGCATGACAATGGAGATGTAGTCGGTGAACACGTCCCACCACGGCTTCAGGATCCGGTAAGCGGGCTGCGTGTCCGCAAAGTAGCGGAGCTCTGTCACGGGAATCATGTTTCAACCTGCAAGGCACCCACAGGAGGGGATTATTGGGAGGGGCCCTGGCGTTCCTGCCATCTGAGGATCAGCAGAAGGAAACAATGAAAAATTCCTCCATCATCCACACACTCCCATCTTACATCACTTGGTCACTCCAAGGTGACCACCAGATGACTCTGTGGAAACCATGTGGCCAAGGGTGGACTGGGAAACCGCCCCAGGGGAGGTGGCAGCCTCTCTGATTAAAAGACAGGAAAAGGGTGCCTGGGGGAGGCAGGGCTGGTGCTGACACAGCCTCCCCCTCCCCCTCCTGCATTCCACTCAGGGCATGTGGGAATTCCGGGGGGTGGGGAGGAGAGGGGGGCTGGAATATCCATGGACCAATCACACAGACCAAAGGAGCCTGGGTAAAACTCGGAGCCTGGGAACCAGCCACAGAGAAACTGCAGCAATCGCCAAAAGGGATTTGTGCAGCTAGAGGAAAGCATAGGAGGTGAGCTTACAAACTACATGTGTGCAAGTTCACTCCTGTAATCCTAGCTACCTGGGAGGCTAAGATCAAGAGGATCACATTTAAAGCCAGCTAGGGCAAAACAACCTCTGTGAGGCTTCATCTCCAAAATAACCAGCAAAGGGCCAAAAGCAGAGCTGACAGCTTGACTCAAGGGGTAAAGCACCAATCAAGCAAACAAACTGAGTAATCGTAAGGCACTGAGTTCAAATCTCAGTACCATCAAAATACAAAAGTTTGCAAGACCAAGAGTCAACCAAAAGCAGAGTGCCGTGGATCTTGAAGAGCGCAGTGGTGTGCTTCTCTATCCCAGCCACCCCAGGGGCTAAGGTCAGAAGGACCACAGTTCCAGGCTAGTCCAGGCAGAAAAGTTCAAGAGACTCCATTTCAATGGCTCAAGAAGCTGGGCATGGTGGGACAACAGTTTCCTAGCAACAACAGTGAGCATAAAAGGACCGTAACCAAAGCACACATGTGGGGGAAAAAAAAGATCCAATCTCCAAATAAGCACTACAAAAAAAGAGCTAAAGTATAGCTCAGCTGTAGAGTGCCTGCTCTAGCAAGTGTGAAGTCCTGAGTTCAAACCTCAGTATTGCCCCACAAACCCTCTTCTGTTGTATGTGTGGGTATAACTGTGGGGTGCTGGGAAGCGGGGCTGCTCACACACAGCAAGAGATCCTTTGGGGCGCATGAGGAGGACAGGGGAAGAAGGGAGATGACAGGCACCCTGGCCCTTCTCTGCAATGACCTGGAAACACAGCCGGCAGATTTTCCCCTGTGGAATACAATCTGGCCGGACTCACGAGGCACCTGGGAATCTGGTTTTTAACACATGACTTCAGTGACTCTAATGATTAGAAGCCACATTCAGAAAATGCAGCCGATGTCACACAAAAGGCTGTACCCAGCCAAGTGAGGCTGGGTGTGGGGGGCCTGTCCTTGGCCTACATGGTGTGGGGGGCCTGTCCTTGGCCTACATGGCCACCCTGCTAAACAAGAGGGAAAACATGTCACTCAGTGCTTGCTGGAGCACATTTGGAAGAGGGGAAAAAAATAAAAAGAGATCTAAATAAGAAAGGCAGAGTAAATCCACCCCAGGGCTACCCACTGTGACCTTTCCACTAAGTAATAATTGTCCTGACCTTTCTATGCATTTTAAAAGTAAAAACTGAAGCCCACCACCAGTGGCTCAAACCTGTAATCCTAGCTGCTCAGGAGACTAAGATCTGAAGATTGTGGTTCATAGGCAGCCAGGGACTGGGTGCCAGTGGCTCACCCCTATAATCCTAGCCACTCAGGAGGCTGAGATCTGAGGATCATGGTTCAAAGCCAGCCTGGGCAGGAAAAGTCCGTATGACTCTTATCTCCAATAAACCACTAGAAGACTGGAAGTGGAGCTGTGGCTCAAATGGTAGAGTGCTCGCCTTGAGCTGAAGAGCGCAGGGACAGTGCCCAAGCCCAGGGTTCAAGCCCCACGACTGACCAAAAACATAAGGGCAGCCAGGGCAGGAAAGACAGAGAAACTCTTTTTTTTTTTTGGGTCCAGTCGTGGGGCCTGAACTCTGGGCCTGGGC
>NW_012267271.1:5104254-5122333 GCF_000151885.1 Dipodomys ordii | reverse complement strand
TGGCACTGTGGCTCAAGTGGTAGAGCGCTAGCCTTGAGCTGAAGAGCTGAGGGACAGCGCCCAGGCCCAGAGTTCAGGCCCCATGACTGGACCCAAACAAACAAACAAAAAACAAACAAACAAACACAGAAGTGGAGCTGTGTTTCAAGTGGTAGAGCACTAGCAGTGATCAAAAAAGCTCAGGGGTAGCACCCAGGCCCTGAGTTCAAGGCAGGACCATACATAAACGTGTCCAAGGTGCCTAGCCCCTTAGGGTCCTCAATCAGGGTGGATGCGGGCGGAGGAGGGCGTGGGTCTGGAGGCAGAGCCTGCCGCTGATTAGTGCTAAGAAGGTTCAGGGCTGGTCCAGCAGGAGCCTCACCCAGCTTGAGCCAGACTGCCCTGAGGGGTGACTATCACCCCCCAGCACACCCCCACTGCATCCTCACCTGCTGTGAGCCTCTGGACCACAGCCCTCTCCTGATGGGGTCTCGAGGAAGGTGACTCCAGCTGGGAACAAAGGACAGGCAGCCAGGAGGTGGTGCGGGTCCAATTGCTGGAAGTCTACAGAATGTAAGTGCCTTTTCAGCAACTGGTGCTGGGGGGGGTGGCCAGGGTAGGCTGGTACAGCTGCCCTACACTTCTACCTTGCCTGGGCCAGGCCAGATGCGCCTAGAGCACAGCCAGTCAGTACTCCATAAAAGCAGAGCAGAAATGCTCCCAAAGGCTGTAAAGAGGAGCCCGGGCTGGGCAGGGGACCTGGGTGTGGTGAGGTGGCAGTTTCAGGTGGCTAATGGCTTGGGTATGGCTACCAGATGTGGCCCTTCCCTTCCTCTCCCCTCCCTTCCTCTCCCCTCCCCTGCCTTGGGGAGGGCCAAGGGTGCCCAGGTGCAGGGCCTGTCTAGGAAGGGGTGACTTAGATGACTAAGCACCTCAGTTAGCGCAGCTCCTCCCTCTAGACTGCGACTCAGGGGCCCATCATCACCTCCACAAGCCAGGGGGCCGCGTTTTTAACTGTTTTCTACCTACTCCCAATTTTCCATTTTCCCACAACTCAGCATCCTCGTGAATGGCATTAAGCATATCACAATGCTGCATCACCATTGGCACAGGCTCCACAGGCTCTTCCTCTCCTGAGCTAACACTGTGCTGGAGACCCCAGCCCCTTCCCCCCCCCCCCCCCCCCCCCCCCCCCCCCCCTCTTCTTCCCCCCGTGCACCACCCCTCCCCCTGACTGTGAACCTGACTCCCTGGCATCATACAATGCCTGGTCCTCACTGTTGAGCGCTGCTTGCTTAACTGTCTTTAGTGCACATCCACACTGTAGCGCATTTCAGAAGTTCTTTCTTTTGCTGGGCACCAGGGGCTCACACCTGTAATTCTCCTTACTCAGGAGGCCGAGAGTAGAAGATCCTGGCCAATCCAGACAGGAAAGTCTGTAAGACTCTTATCTCCAATTAACCACCAAAAAAAAAAAAAAAAAACAAGTAAAACTGTAGCTCAAGCTGGGTGCCATGTGGCTCACACCTGTAATCCTAGTTACTCAGGAGTCTGAGAGCTGAGGATCATGTAGTTCAAAGTCAGCCAGGGCAGGAATGTCCGTGAGACTCTGATTTCCACTCAACCACCAGAAAACTGGATGTGGGACAGTGGCTCAAGCAGTAGAGCATTCACCTTGAGCTGAAGAGCTCAGGGACAGCGCCCAGGCCCAGAGTTTAAGTCCCAGTACCAGAATGCATGCACACACATATACACACACACATATATGCACAGAATCTTTCTTTTATAAGGCTAAATAGTACTCTCAAGTGTCTTCTCACACAATGAGGCTCAGGAGAAGTCATTTGGCGAACTTCACTGCCTGTTAGTGACAGGGATAACCTCAGAAGCAGGATTGAAGTAGGACCCAGACAAGCTGGCCCCTCTGCCCCCACTGGACCAGTGAGCCCACAGACCCGATGTCCTTATACAACTGGCTGTCCCTGTCCCTGAACAGCCAGGTGGGATGGGAAAGCCCCCGAGGGAAGGAGCAGGGTCTTTCTCCACACTAGAACAGTGTCCCACAGGCCTGGCACCTGTCCCCTCACTGAGCTCAGCCCTCCACAGTTGGCACAGGCTACCATAGATGTGGATATCTCATCTCCTTTTTTTTGGGGGGGAGAGGGCTTGAACTCTGGGCCTGGGCACTGTCCCTTAGCTTTTCAGCTCAAGGCGAGTGCTCTACCACTTGAGCCACAGTGGTGGTTAAATGGAAATCAGAGTCTCATGGGGACTTACCTGCTCTGGCTGGCTTTGAACTGCAAACCTCAGATCTCAGCCTCCTAAGTAGCTAGGATTACAGGAGTGAGCCACCAGTGCCCAGCTAGGATATCTCATCTCTTGAGGAGCTCCTGTTCCAGGGCCTCAGAGTCCCTGTCTGGAAGGGAGCAGAGAATCTGTCCTTGGCCAGGCGCCGGTGGCTCAGGCCTGTAACCTAGCTACTCAGGAGGCTGAGATCCGAGCATGCCAGCCTGGGCAGGAAAGTCCATGAGACTCTTATTTCCAATAAACCACTCAGAAAACTGGAAGTGACAATGTGGCTCAAGTGGTAGAATGCTAGCTTTGAGTTGAAGAGCTGAGGGACAGCGTCCAGGCCCAGAGTTCAAGCCCCACGACTGACCAAAAAAAAAAAAAAAATGTCAGTGATGTACCTATATTATATAAAGCATGAATCTAAGCCAGGGACTGGTGGCTCACTTCCATCATCGTGGCTGAGGAGGCCAAGATCTGAGAATCACAATTCAGAGACTGTGCAGGCAGAAAAGTCCATGAGACTCTTATCTCCAATTAACCAACAGAAAACTGGAAGTGGTGCTGTGGCTCAAAGTGGTAGAGTGTCAGCCTTAGGCAAAAAGAGCTCAGGGACAGCGCCCAGGCCTTGAGTTCAAACCCCACAACAGACCAAAAAAAAAAGAAAAAGTGAAACTAAGGCCCATGGGGCAGCAGCTCCACTCTGTTCCAGACTAGTGTCCTCCTGAGCAGCCCCGCAGGGGAGAGGGAGGGAGAGGCACTACCAGGCACAGGACGCCCTCCCCAGCACTCTGGTTTCCCCACCTGAGCATGGGCATGGTGCAAATGCCCTGTGGAGCGGTCAGGACTGTCCTGGGTGAATGGAGAGCAAGTCCCACACAGTGTGCTGGGGCTAAGAGGACGAGTAGCCAGGACAGCTGGCACCCGCCTCTCACGAGCAGTGTGACCTTGGGCAGGTAACTTCACCTTTCGGGAGCTTAGAGACCCTCCAGTCCAACGTGCAGTATTCAACACTCCCCAGCGCCCGGTTCAGGGTCTGAGCCAGAGGTGTGAAGAAGCAAGAGGTAGAGAACAAAAATGAATCCTGATCCCAGGCCACCCCAGAACAGGCCTGGTCTCACTCTTGGTGAGTGAGTGAGTGAAAAGTGTGTGCGAACCAGGTGGGCATGGTGGCGCAAGCTACTTGGGATGCAGACACTGGGAGATCAGAGTTGGAGGCCGGCTCCACCATCAAAGTTCTCACGACTCCTCTGTCTCCCATTGGCTGTCACTGGCAGTGACACGGGGAAGCACAAATCGGAGAAGGACAGCCCAGGCTGGCCTGCCTAGCAGGTGTGAGACCGAATTCAATCCCTGGCACATGCGCACACAGACACACAAAAGTAAAAAGAAAGAAAAAATCAAAGTGCATGAGAGAGGAGGAAGGAAACAGAAGCAAGCAAGCCACCCGGACGCCTGGCGGAGAGACAGGAGGGCCGGGCACAGCAGCAGGAAAGAGACTCGCGTACAGCAGGACCTGTGCAGCAGATGACGCAGCTCTTGGTCAACTGCCCTGTGGAGAGGCTGAGAGCAGAATTCTAATAAATTAGGAGCCTGTTGCTAAGCCATCAACCAACATCTCCTACACCATGGGGAAGCCTCTCCAATGGAGAACAAGAGGCAGAGACTTAAAATGGAAGCTTGGACTTTTCACCAGCATGCATTATCTTCATGATTAAAAACTTATTTTAGCCGGGAGCCAGTGGCTCACACCTAGGAGGATAAGATTCTGAGGATCATGGTTCAAAGCCAGCCCAAGCAGGAAAGTCTGTGAGACTCTTATCCCTAATAAACCACTGGAAAACTAGAAGTGGTGCTGTGGCTCAAGCAGTAGAGTGCTTTAAGCTGAAGAACTGAGGGACAGTGCCCAGTACCAGAGTTCAAGTAACAAAAAACCAGGCTGGGAAGGTGGCTCAGTGCTAAGAGTGCTTGTCTTGCAAGCATGAGGCACTGGGTTCGATTCCTTAGCACCACATAAGCAGAAAAAGCCAGAAGTGGCACTGTAGCTCAGGTGGTAGAGCGCTAGCCTTGAGCTGAAGAGCTTAGGGACAGCGCCCAGGCCCAGAGTCCAGGCCCCATGACCAACAAAAACAAAAAACCAAAACCATGAACTATGGCAATAAGTATCAATATTGATAAACCCCAAAACAAGCTGTATAGTGATACACACAGTATCAGCTTTTTGTACCATACATACCCAGGTACAAAAAACCAAGTCCTAGCCAGGCACCGGTAGCTCATACCTATAATCCTAGCTACTCAGGAGGCTGAGATCTAAGGATAATAGTTCAAAGCCAGCCTGGGCAGGAAAGTCCATGAGACTCTTATCTCTAATTAACCACCAGAAAACTGGAAGTGGTGCTGTGGCTCAAGTGGTAGAGGGTTCACCTTGAGCTGAAGAGCTGAGGGACAGTACCCAGGCCCAGAGTTCAAACTCCACAACCAAAAAAAAAAAAAATGTACCGGGGGCTGGGAAGATGGCTCAGTGGTAGACTTGTATGCATGAGGCCCTCAGTTCGATTCCTCAGCACCACCTAAGCAGAAAAAGCTGGCAGTGGTGCTGTGGCTCAAGAAGTAGATGCTAGCCTTGAGCTGAAGAGCTGAGGGACAGCACCCAGGCCCAGAGTTTAAGCCCCACAACCAACAAAAACAACAACAAAAAAAACACTCTTGAAACAATCATGAGCCAGGAGCTGGTGGCTCACTCCTGTAATCCTAGCTACTCAGGAAGATGAGATCTGAGGATCATGGTTCAAAGCTATCAGGGCAGGAAAATCTGTGATACTCTTCTCTCCAATTAACTACCAGAAGTGGAGCTGTAGCTCAAAGTGGAAGAGCGCTAGCCTTGAGCAAAAGAGCTCAGGGACAGCACCCAGGCCCTGAGTTCAAGCCCACAACTGACCAAATTAAAAAAAAAAATTATGGATCTTCTTTTTTTTTTGGTGAAGGTATTAGGGTGTGAACTCAGGGCCTGGGCATGGTCCCTTAGTTTTTTCACCCAAGTCTGGTGCTCTACCACTTGAGCCACAATTCCAGTGGTGGCTTTTTGTGGGTTAATTGGAGATAAGAGTCTCACAGACTTTCCTACCTGGGCTAGCTTTGAGCTGTGATCCTCAGATGTCAGCCTCCTGAGTAGCTAGGATGATAAGTGTGAGCTACCATCACACCATCATGGATTCTGACCCGTAAGTGATTGTTCCTCTCCCCATCTTTACACCTGCAGCAGCAGCTACTGTGTGAGTGACCAGGGCCGCAGATGCACCTCCTCCCTCCAGCCTGTCCACACCTCTCCTGAGGACACTGTGGAACTTAAGTCAGCCTTTTGCCTGATTCTGCCCAGGGCTCAGGAAGAGGCAGGAACACCCGAGACAAGGGACAAACTATTCCCGTAGGTTGCACAGACCTGAGGGAGACACAGAACAGGATCCTGCAGCAGACCTGGGCATCCATATCCCAGAGAGGGGCAAATGAATGGCTAGAAGAGCCCCATTCTCCTGCTGGTTGCAGGTGGGTCTGGGGGGAAGGCAAACAAAATGGGCTCTGGAGTAGGGGAACAAATCAGTTCAAATTCAGCTATACATGAATAAAATTCTGTGACCACAGGCAAGTTTAGCCCAGGCCTCTGCTTCCTCCCACCTCCCAGACTTCTTTATTGAGATGACATAAATTTCACAGTAATGTGGTATAGTATACTTAGCTAAAGTCACAAACACATTTTAACCTTCACAATGATAATCATCATCATCATTCTAATCTAGAAAGCTTATGAACTCTATGCACTTTAACCGTAAAACTATTTCTTCCAGATTGGGTGATATGTATTTTTCTTTCCTTTTGCTTAGTACCAGCTGTTCCGTCTTTCTCTCTTATTCCCTCCCTCCCATCACTGCCTTTGAATTGGTTAGTTCACTTTCATCAATGTGCAGTGCCAGGCCTCTACTTTTACAAATTGTATGTAGAAAACATGCTACCTTCATCATGGAAGTGGCCCAAGTAGTGGTTTAAGAAAAAATTAGGAGCCGGGCGCGGGTGGCTCATGCCTATAATCCTAGCTACTCAGGAGGGTGAGATCTGAGGATCTCAGTTCAAAGCTAGCCTGGGCAGGAAAGTCCATGAGACTCTTATCTCCAATATACCACTAGAAAACCAGAAGTGGTGCTGTGGCTCAAGCAGTAGAGTGCTTGCTTTGAACTGAAGAGCACAAGGACAGTGCCCAAGCCCAGAGTTCAAGCCCCACGACAGAAAGGAAGAAAGGAAAGAAAAAAAATTAGGTTCGGGGCTGGGAAGGTGGCTCAGTGGTATAGTGCTTGCCTTGCATGCATGAGGCCTTGGGTTCAATTTTTCAACGCCACATAAGCAGAAAAAGCTGGAAGTAGTACTGTGGCTCAAGTGGTAGAGCACTAGACTTGAGCTGAAGAGCTGAGGGACAGCTCTCAGGCCCAGAGTTCAGGCCCCATGACTGACCAAAAAAAAAGATTTGGGCTGGGAATGTGGCTTAGTGGTAGAGTGCTTGTCTAGCATGCACAAAGCCCTGGGTTTGATTCCTCAGTACCACATAAACAGAAAAGGCCAGAAGTGGTGCTATGGCTCAAGTGGTAGAGTGCTAGCCTTGAGCAAAAGAAGCTCAGAGATAGTGCCCAGGTCCTGATTTGCCTCAGGACTGGCAAAAATGAAAATTAAAAATTTTAAAAATAATAATTAGGTTTTAAAAAGTGGCTGATGAATACTGGGCACCGGAAGCTCACACCTGTCATCTTAGCTCCCTCCGGAGGCAGAAGTCTGAGGATTAAGGTTCAAAGCCAAGCTGGGTAGAAAAGTCCAAGAGACTCTAAAATGCTGGACCATATGTGTGACTCAAATGGTAGAATGCCACCTGTGGGAGGTGAAAAAAGCCGGAGCACAAGGCCCAAGTTCAAGCTCTGGTACATACACACAGAGCTGCAGACAATTGCATAAAATGCCCGATCCACAAAAGAAGCCAGTCATGGAAGGACAAACACTGCAGGGTTTTGTATCCCTGCAGCACTAAAGGGTCAACTCAGACAGAAAGTGGAGTGGGAGGAAGAACTGCAGAGATGGTGGCTAATGGGTCAGTTTCACTTGAACAAGACAGAAGGTTCTGGAGCTGGATTGTGGTATAGCTGCACAGACAGGAACGTGCCTAACGACACTGCATGATGAAACATGGGTGATAAGGGATTTGACCATAATAAAAACAATTAGGAGAAAAGTGTTGTAAAACTCTAGCTGTGTGTAGAAAAAAAAGCTGAGCACAAGGTCCTAAGTTCAAGTACCAGTACCAGCAAGAAGAAAAAGTGGCGGGGGTGGGGGGGAGGAACCAAAACTACCTGTAAAAAACCTATTACTAGGGCTGGGAAGGTGGCTCAGTGGAAGAGTGCTTGCCCTGCATGCATGAGGCCCTGGGTTCGATTCCTCAGCACCACATAAGCAGAAAAGGCTGGAAGTGGCGCTGTGGCTCAAGTGCTAGAGCACTAGCTTTAGCTGAGGGACAGCACCCAGGCTCAGAGTTCAAGCCCCATGACCGTGAAAAAACTATCACTAGTTGCATGCTGGTGGCTCATGCCTATAATCCTAACTATTCAGGAAGCTGGGATATGAGAATTGAGGTTTGAAGCCAGCCCAGGCAAATAAATACACAAGCTGGAAGTGGAGGTATGGGTTCAAGTGGTAGAGTGCTAGAGTCCTAGACGTGAGCAAAAAAAGAAAGGCCAGACCTGAGTTCAAGGCCAAGTACCCACACAACAGCAACCTTATTACTCTATCTGTAGGAAAGTGTCTAGAGAACTCGATAGAAACTCTGTGTGGATAAGAACACAAAGGCTGTCGACATTATGTGTCCTTATAATTTAAGGATGGCATGTTTGTAAGAAAAAATACTTAGAAAATTATCAAGAGATCTTCCTCATCCTGTGGCTTCTGAAGGTTATAAAAGGATTTATGAGCAGAATCTATGCTGTTAGAAAGCCCAGCCCCTGTGCCTCTGGCTGCCCTGTAACAGGTCCCTGGACCCCGCTACATGAGAACAAGGCACAGGGCAGGGGAGAATGCAGGCTCCCCCAGACTGGAGTCTACTAGTTCACATGCCGAGCCCACGGCTTCCTCACTGGTACCTCAGAGCCTCAGTTTCCCCATCTGTAAGGTGAGACCATCACAGTTGGCAATTGGGTTATGTGGGCATTCAACAGCTGGTGGTACCATGTGAGCCCCAGTAAAGACCCTCCCATATATAACTCGGTGGGGACAGAACTAGATGAGAGCTAAGCCATAAGCAAAAGTCTGGGAAGAGCCCCAGGAGCTCTTGGTCCCCTCTTGAATGAAGGGCAGAGAACTGGCCAAGTGCTCTTAGAACCAGCATTTTTGCACCCACCCCAATCCACATGATCTGCCCCTCATTTCCTTTTCTTTCCTTTTTGAGAGATGGGGTCTCACTATGTTGCTCAGGCTGGCCTCAGAGTCCTGGGCTTGTGTGATCCTCAGGCCCCACCTCCTGAGTAGTTGGGACTACAGGAGTATCCTACTGTGCCCAGCTTCAATTCTTCTTGATGCTTCTTACAAACAGGGAAGGGAGCCAAAGATGTGCCATGGAGCCCCTTGTACGCAGGGGGAGACCACCCAAGCATACCTAGACACCACATGGACCTGTGGAGATTTGATTGCTCCCACACCTGGGCAGCAGGCCCTGGGAGCTGGCGGGTAAACAGGGCACAGAGAGTCTTTTGTTACACCACAAACAGCCCAAGGAAAACTTCCCTGCAGGCACAGGAGGAGACAGGAGGCTGGCACAGCATACTAACACAGCACAGCATGCCCAGATGAGAGGCTGTCCCTCCAGGATTCTCCCAGGGAGGGGCGAGGACTGCTCTTGAGGCTCCAGGAACCCAGGGGAAGCCCTGCTCCACGGGAGGCTGGGGACCTGTGACTCTCTGATGCCCAGCCCTGAGGGGAGAAGATCTCCCCCCCCCTCCATCCAATCTAAGAGCAGGGAGGGCACTGCCCTCCAGGCCCCCACACCCAGCGGGGTGAGTCAGAGGCTTCCAGGCTGGGGTGCTGTGGGCTGGGTCCTACCCTGCAAAGAAAGGCACACCCTCACTTCCTGGGGAAGAACTGAGGGGAGACTGGGTGTGAGGGGGAGGGAAGCAAGTATCAACTCCAAACTATTGTTACTTGGCGGCACAGGTTCCCAAACAGGTCTTACCTCCTCCAAACCTGCAAAGGTGTGGCCCACATTCCAGGGTGAAGGGTGAGGGTACCCATTGCTGAGCCCAGTATGGGGGGCCTACCCTCAGCACCCCCCTTCCTTAGCCTCAGCTCCCTGTCTCCTGGCAGACAACCCTATGGCTTCTGACCTCGCCAGCGTGGCCTGAGGAACGTCATGGTACCGAGCGAGCGGTTTTCCTCATCTGTAAAGCAGGCTGTGACGAGCAGTGAATGAGGCAGCCCCCATAAAGCTTTAGACCCTGCCTGACATGCAGGGTCTGTAACACTTGCTGCTGTTAGTATTTGTGTTTGTGTGAGGCTGGGGGGTGGGGGTGTCTCATTCTATTACCTAGACTGGCTCAAGCAATTGCAGTTCATGGGTTCAAGTGATCCTCCTGCCTCAGCATCCCAAGCAGCAGGAACTACAGGCATATCCCACAGTACTGCACCTGGTATTTTACTGCTGTTACTGTCATAGAAAGTCTCATCTCCCTCTCCCTCTCCCTCTCTCTCTCCCTTCCTCTGTCTCTGTCTCTCTCTGTCTCACTCGCTCTCTTCCTTCTTGTCAGTTGTAGGACTTGAACTCTGGGCTTGGGCCCTGTCCCTCAGCTCTTCAGCTCAAGGCTAGTGTTCTACCACTTGAGCCACCGCACCATTTCTGGTTTTCTGGTGGTTCATTGGAGATAAGAGTCTCATGGACTATCCTGCCCAGGTTGGCTTTGAACTGTGATCTTCAGATCTCAGCCTCCTGAATAGCTAGGATTACAGGTGTGAGCCACCAGTGCCGGCTTTCATCAATCTCTTTGCAATATGAAGTTTGAGACCCAGAAGTAAAGAGCCCTGCCCTCCCACACATCCCGAAGGGAGTGGGAAAGTCTACTCAGAGCAGACTTGTCTTTGTGCAAAGTTGCCTCGGAGGCAAGCAGGTCCCCTGGGGTCTACATAGCCCAACCGCTTTTCTTGAGGGATGTTTAGAAACAGGTTTTAGCAGCTTTCAAGGATCCCTAGCAGAGCATTTTTAGATGCCTCTGGTCTTTCAAGTGTTAAAACAAAACAAAGAAACCTTTGGGCTGGCCACTGGTGGCTTACTGTGTAACCCTAGCACGAAGGAGGCTGAAATTGGAGGATCAAGACTCCTTTGAGCCAGCAGCTGAGACAGACAAATCCAAGAGATTCCAATTCATCAGCAAAAAGCCACAGTGGAGGTGTGGCTCAAATGGTAGAATGACAGCCTTGAATGAAAAAGCTAAAGGACAGGCCCTGAGTTCAAGTTCAAGTCCAGTATCGGCAAAAAGAAAGGAAAGAAAGAGAGAGGAAGGGAGGGAGGGAGGGAAAGAAAGGAAGGAAGGAAGGAAGGAAGGAAGGAAGAAAGAAAGAAAGAAAGAAAGAAAGAAAGAAAGAAAGAAAGAAAGAAAGAAAAGAAAAGCTCTGGAAGGAAGCCAGCTCTGGGACCAGGGCTCTGGAACAACCTTGAAAACAGGTCACCTGCTAAAACCACCTGTGGGCCTTCCTAGATATGAAATGAGTGAGACCCAGAGGGCTTTGGACATCTTCCTCTGAGGTCCTAGTGGGGCGGGTGGGGGGGGGGAGAAAGGGAGTGGATGTTGAGGCTGAACTGCCCACTCTTGGGCCTCGGTGGGGAGTGGAGGGGGCTCTTCCCTGATTCCCAGAGGCAGTTGGGAGCCAGAGAAGGCCCTGCAGGGCTAGGATCCTGCCTGCCCCGCCCCCACCAGCCCATGGGTCATCTGACTGTCAGAGGGTGCAGGTTTGGCAGCTGAGCCTGAGGTGTCCAGGTGCGTGTGAAAGCCTTGGAATTTTACAGCCACTTTTACTCCTGCGTAACATCACTCCAGGAGTGTGGCAATACTGCAGCAGGCAATTTAATTTTGAGGTTTGAAGCCCTCGAGAGACATTGAGACACAGAAGAACTTGCTGCAAGATGAGAGATGTGATAGAAATGCACTGGGAGCAGCAGCAGGGAGTGTTTGCCGCTGGGAGGAAGTCTTTCTAGAAACCTCATTCCCATGTGTCTTCCATAAGGACACACACACACACACACACACACACACACACACACACACACACACGAAATCACTGAAAATGTCTTGGACCTAGGTGGGGATGGACCTGCTCCTCCAAGGGTTTGGGTGCAGGCAGCAGATGGCCTTATGCAGCAGAAGGAGGTGCCAGGGCTAGAAGAGAGGCCTCTGGCCAGTGACCCCCAGGGTGACCCACAGTCCACCTGACCATGCCAGGACAGCTCCCACCAGGTATAATCCCTAGGTCTAGCTTCAGAGTGGCAGGTCTGCGGTGGTCACCCAGGAGCTCAGCATTTTATTTCTTTTTGATTAATTAATTTTATTTACTTGTTTAATGTTGTACCAAGGAATCGAGCCCAGGGCCTCATGCATGCTAGGCAAGCACTCTACCACTAAGCCACATTCCTAGCCTGAGCCCAGCATTTTAAGCAGGATCCCTGGGTGACTCTGAAAGCGCCCCTCAAATGCTTAGAGAAGAAAAGAAGCAACAGAGGAAGGAATAGAATAAGACAGGCTGCCAAGCCACACCTCCCCTTGGTTTGGTGTCACTTGTAAGTTGTGTGCCTTCCATACAAGAGACCTCACCCCTCTGGGCCCTGTCTTCTCCTGTCCAGTGGTTAAAGGATGGTCCCGCAACAGGGTGTGGCGGGGTGAGGGGGAGAAGTACCTGCACTGCACTCAGCAGGGGGACTCCAGCGTGCTCCTGCACTGCGGTAGGGAGCAGAAGCTGGAGAGCTGAACACCATGCAGGCACATGGGGTTCTCTGCTAGGCAATGTCTCCTGTGTGAGGCACAGAGCTTGCTGGGGACAGGGCACAGGGAGCCCAGAAAAACTGCAGGTGACATGGAGATGAGGAATTCCAGAAAACACCTCATTCCCGGCCTCATCCAGCACAGCATCTTTCTGGCCCCACTGACAGAGGCTGCCAAGCTCGAAACCTCTTATGAAAACCATCTCAAGGTTAGCTGTGCCCCAAAAGGATACTTTTAAAACCCTGGTTCAAGAAGCAGGTCTTTCCCACTTCTCATCTGCCCAGCCTTCCAAAAGGCTGAAAGAAGCACTCTAAAAAGAGCCAGAACCAAAACTTACTTTAGGCTATGTAAAGGCAAATTGAGTCAGGACCAGCCTGTTCCCAAAGGTCCAGGAGGAGCCAAACTCAGGCACACACAATGACCAGGAAGCCCCTCTACTCATGTGTGTCCCCGGGTTACTCTAATCTGAGCTATTTTAGGCAGACAGGGAGGCCAAACCTGCAGGTCCAACTCCAAGGACCTGTCAGCCGCCTCTGGCACATGCAAGGAATTTCCCTCTCCCAAGATTAGGAGCTGCTGCTTCCTGCTCATCATCACCCAGCAAGACAGGGCAGAATTCCTCAAAACCAACAGGAAGCTCCCACAGGGCAGGGTCAGGGACTGTTGACCTTGTTCCAATAAACAGAAGTGTGGACAGCTTCACACACCAGGCACTTCCTGTCTTCCTCTGCTGCTGTGAATGCCCAGAAACCACCAAGAAAACCCAGCACAGCCAGCAGAGGGTTGAGAAAGAATCGGTCACACCAGATCTGTCTCTAGCCCAGGAAAGGGGTCCAGGGAAACCATTCCATGAAGCAAAAACGAGCACAAATTGGCAGCTCAAACACAACCTGATTTGCATGAACATCAATGCACTGTAGTTAATAAGAAATGGAGGAAGGGGTGCGCCCACCTCTCATACCCCCATTCTCATCTTTGAAGATGAGGACCAGGGGAGACATTACCTTTCTGGACATTAAGAAACCAACATGGGGCTAGGAATGTGGCTCAGTGGTAGAGTGCTTGCCTAGCATGCATGAAGCCCTGGGTTCTATTCCTCAGTACCACATAAACAGAAAAAAGCCAGAAGTGGCACTTTGGTTCAAGTAGTAGAATGCTAGCCTTGAGCACAGAGAGGCTCAAGGACAGTGCCCAGGCCCTGAATTCAAGCTCCAGAACTGGCAAAAAAAAAAAAAGAATCCAAAGGGGCCAGGCACTAGAGGCTCAATCCTATAATCATAGAAGGCTGAGATCTAAGGATCATGGTTCAAAGCCAGCCTGGGCAGGAAAGTCTGTGAGACTCTTACCTCTAATTAACAACCAGAAAACTGGAAGTGGAGCTGTGGCTCAAAGTGGAAAAGTTCTAGTCTTGAGCAAAAGAGATCAGGTACAGGGCTCAGGCCCTGAATTCAAGTCCCATGACCTACCAAAAAAAACCAAAAAAACAAAAACAAAAAAGAAAAACAAGATATATGTCCAGACTGGGGAGGCACCTGTCTTTTTCAGGAAGGAATGAGTGGAGAGGTACAGGCTAACAGTTCTGGCAAGAACAAAGGACTGGGCCCAACATTGCAGGATCCTAATTCAAGTTGGCAACTTTGCCTTCCTTTCTGAAGGGTTTAGGTGGACAGTCTCCTTACTATGAGCCTCAGTCTCTACCTCTGCCCCCTGCCTAAGCAGTGACAAGGGATCAGACATACAGATGTGTTTTGCAAATGACACCAGCAAAGTGCATCCAGGCCAGCTCTGGGCAGGGGGCACTTTCTCAGGTATCTTTTCCATGTCAATGTCTTTAGCCCTCAAAACCTGCTGAAGGGGCTGGGACGGTGGCTCAGTGGTAGAGCGCTTGCCTTGCATGCATGAGGCCCTGGGTTCAATTCCTCAGCACCACATAAGCAAAAAGAAAAAAGCCAGAAGTGGCGCTGTGGCTCAAGTGGTAGAGCGCTAGCCTTGAGCTGAAGAGCTGAGGGACAGTGCCCAGGACCAGAGTTCAGGCCCCAAAAAACAAAACAAAACAAATAAACCTGCTGAAGGGGGTGGGGGATGGGGAGATGGAAAGGGGAAACAATGGAGGAGGCAGCAATGCTTGATAAGAAATGTACTCGTTATCTTGCCCATGTAATTGTATCCCCTCTGTACAGTATTCTTATTTTCACAATTAAAAAAAAAAACTGCTGAAGGGAAGTAGAGTACCCCACTTCTACCCCCACCCCTGGCTCCTTTCTTGTTTTTGTGGCACTAGGGACCAAAACCCAGGGCCTATGCTACAAATGTTTTATGAGTGCTCTGTCACAGAGCTACCTCCTCATGGCAACCCTAGGGATTGTACCCAGGGCTTACCCATGGAACACCAGGCAAGTGTTCTGCAATATTTGGCTTCAGCCTCCTGAGTGCCAGGATTATAGGCATGTGCTACCACACCCAGTTTCAGTTCTCTCCTTTTAAAGATGAGGAATCTGAGGCTCATACAGGTTCAGTGACTAGGCATAGCCACCCAACAAGCACCTGGCAGTTGAGTCTAACATCAGTGTATCTCCTACCCTGGGAACCTTTTTCTAAAGTTCAAGAAATGCTGCCACGATATCTCCTGTTATCAAGTGCAAGGAAACATGCCTTACTAGCTCCCTCTCTCACTCAGCGTGATGCATTCAAGGCTCTGAGAAGTCCTGCATGAGCTTGTTTCCCAGAACTATCTAACCACTGGGACTAAAGAACCTGTGTCCCACAGAACACACCTTGGGAAATATGTCATGAGGCAACATTTTTAGCAACCCACACTGATAAGATTGGGGGGGGGGAAGGGGGAAAAACAGAGGTTCAGTGCAGTAACACTGAATTCAAAGAACACAGCAAGCAGATATCACTCAGCTGCCCACTCTGTCCCAGGTCCCCTGGGCCTACAGTAAGGAAGCAAAAGACTGTGGGAATGGAACTGCCAGTCTTTGCTCGCTGCCAGAGGGAAGCAGCTGAGCGAGGCTGGTGTGGGCCTTACCCCGAGGCGGCTCTGCTATCTGTGTGTTGGCTGTGGATGCTGAGGCTGGCCCCAGTCGGAGTGCCCACGGTCCCGGCATTCCTTTTGCTCCATGGACGCTGCCACCCTAGGAGGAAGTAAGAGCTGCCGTCAGCATGCACGTGTGTGCCTCTCGGGGATATCAGTGCACTGCCAGCATTTATGGAGAGCCTGGTGGTGCCAGGGGCCCAGGCTGGCTTGAACAAGGTACCTCCCAGGCAGACCCTGGTATCTCGATGAATCCCCAAGACAGGGCCAAGGAGTGGGATCCAGAACCAGCACTAGACTACCCAGAGCAGAGGGGTGAGCAGAGGCTTCCTGGGAAAAGAGGTGCCTGGTGACTCCGGGGACAGGAGCATGGCTCAGCGACTGGGGAAGGTCATAGTGGTAGGAAGGAGTTAGCCAGAAAGTGGGGCACAGTCAACAGAGCCCAATAGATGGGGGTCCCTTACAGAAAGGTTGGGAGGTTTTCATTATTCACACCACAGAACATTTATGACACCTGCATAGCACCAGGTCCTGTGCTGGGAGGTCAGAGGCAGAAGCTGGGCTCCACAGGCAGCCAGCCCACAGGTGACCGTAGCCAGGCAGTAAAGCACTTTGAGCTGGCAAAGTTCAGAGGTCATTCAGGCCATCTGTGCCCCACCCACCTCCTTAGTAAGCAGAGACATCCCTGAGGCTGGACAACAGGGCAGTCACTTGTCTGTGACAGAGCTGGGACTACCACTGGACTCAGATAGTGTCTCTCTTCTGGAACATTCCTGAGTGCCCCTGCATATTCACCCCAAGCTAGCCCCTCCCCACCCTAGGCTGCCACGCTACCATTTCTGTCATCACTGAGGCTGTCTGGCAGTCAGCTTATGGGTCTTGCTATCCTTCTCCCGACTGAAGCTCTGAGGAGCCAGAGACCACCAGTCTTAGTCCAGGGCAGGCAAGTATTACAGGATAGTTGAGAGGTAAGGAGGGAACTCTACAGTCCCACACCTATCCCACCTAAGTCCCATGAGGTCTGCCCACCAGTACCCCCACGTCAAAGACTGCACTCTGAGGAGAGGGATTCAAGAACAGACTAATTCCTTCTTTCTGGGAGAAGTTTAAGACCTGTCGGGCAGCATCCCAAACACCTGCTAAGTCCTGCTCCATTGGCACAACTTTCAGAAAGGCCTTTCAACCTGGCAAAGAAACTGTTTCCTAGGGGGTGTGCCCAAGTCACAGAGAAGGAAGCATCTACTTGAGTTCTAGGGGGGAAATTACAAATATTTCTGAGGCCCCCTACCCTGGGCTCCACAATCCTTGGGCAGCGAAGGGGGATCAGACCCATGCCAAGCACACTCAAAAACTGGGGAGGCAGCCGGTGGCTCCTAGCTACTTAGGAGGCTGAGATCTGAGGATCGCGGTTCAAAGCCAGCTCAGGCAGGAAAGTCTGTGAGATTCCTATCTCCAATAAACCACCAGAAAACCAGAAGTGGCGCTGTGGCTCAAGAGGTAGAGTGCTCACCTTAAGCTGAAGAGCTGAGGGCTAGAGCCCAAGCCTAGAGTTCAAGACCCACGACCGACAAAAAATAAATAAATAAATAAAATTAAAAAACTGGGGAGGTGGAGAGGCAGGGCAGCCCTCAGCACCAGTGTCTCCTCCAGCAAAAGTCATCTGCCCTTCCTCCCCACAGGACATGACCTTCTCCCAGGCATCCCCACTGTGGCTGATCCCCCGGCATCCCAGAGCCTCTGAAAGCACCTCCCTTGCATCCTAATGCACTGGAACTATCCCCGGGGCCCTTCTCTTCCCTTTCCTGCAGTATCTGTCGGTCTGTCTTCTCCAAAGGAATACAGTGTGGCATGGTTCAAAGGCTTACTAAACCCTTCCAAGGTGGCACAGGTCCTTGGGACTCGAAATTCCTCCTCTGCCACAATTTCCCTGAGCTTCCCAATCTCTCCTACAACCCCTCTTCCTCAAAGGCACCAAAAGAGAGGGCAGGAAAAGGACACAGTTGGAGTGTGGATCTCCTAGGGCTCACCCACCCTCTTAGCCCCGGACCCAACAGGGTTCCTAGCCCACATCTCATTCCTCAAAAAGGCAACACTGCATCCGGGGAGAACCAGACCATCCCTGTCCACTCCTATCCAGACTAAGAGTGAGAGTCAGTCAACATAGCAGCAGAATCACGAACCCCAAGAACCATCCCCACCCTCACTTCTGAAGTCCCTTCTGCCTGGGACCACTTTGGCTGGATGTCCAGCTCCTCCCTATCTAGGCCAGGCCAGAACCTCTCTAAATCTAGCACTCTCGACCCTACTGGATGCAAAGAACCAGGGGCAGGGCCTAGGGTCTCCTGTCCCGAACGGCTCATCCCGGGGGACCCCAGACCAGACAAGTCCCAAGGGCCCAGGCAGGGATCCCACCCCCACGGCAAGACACTGTCCCCGCTGGTCAAGGAGCAGGAAGGGGGGGACAAGGGGCATAGGGAAGAGGAGGGTGCTGGGATCCTAGAAGACAGCTAGGGGAAATCTTTGAAAGAAAATGAAAAGCTGGCGGGGAGAGGGGCTGGCGGTGGAACCAGTGCGAGTGGGCGAGTGTGTGCGGAGGGGCGCCAATCCGGGGGAACCCGGCCGATGACGAGGGGTCTCGGGGAGCCAGGCGGAAACTCCGGGGCCGAGCACGGGAGCCACGGGGGTGCCCGGGAGGGGGCTCGCGCGCCGCGGCCCCGGCGGGAGG
>NW_012267271.1:5057116-5103956 GCF_000151885.1 Dipodomys ordii | reverse complement strand
GCCGCCGGACGCCGCGCTCCACCGGCGCCTCCTTTTGTTTGTCCCTCACTGCACCACTCGGCCGCCTCCGCCCCGGAAGTGACGTCACGCCGGGCGCGAACGCGGCGGCCGGGGCCTCGCCATGTTTATAGAGAGGGCTGCGGGAGGTTGCCGGAGACTCTGCGCCGTGCGCCTGCGCCAAAGCCGTTTCTGGGCGGGACTAACGGAGCCCGGGCTCCGTCTCCTTAAGGGGCCAGAGGCCGCTAGAATCTGGCTACGCTGAGACTCGGAGGGACGGGATCACCTGGTTACCGGCTGGTGGCTGCGCGGAGTCGGGGGCGAGCCCGGGGAGACCCGTGAAGAGTTCTGAGCAGGATGGTGGCACAATGACGGGTGCATTTGGTGTTCAGAGGCTGCCCGCAAAGACTGAGGCTCCCGCGGGGCAGATTCGCGCCTTCCCACTCCGGCTTCCCCGCGGCTGTCCCGACCGAGCCCGAGGGAACCGCGGAGGCCGGGCGGAGCTGGGCCGTAGCCAGGCCCCCAGCTCCTCGGTCTCCGGCTCCACACGTCCACAGATCGTGCCCCAGGCAGACGGGCGTAACGAATGGCAACTCAGCTGAAAGTAGCTCATGACCCCGCGCGGATGACCGCACATCTATAATCCTTGTTTCTCAAGGAGGCTGAGATCTGAGGATCAAGGTTCGAAAACAGCCCGGGCAGGAAAGTCCCCGGGACTTTCATCTCCAATTAACCAGGAAAAAGCCGGAAGTGGGGGGTGTGACTCAAGTGGTGGGGCCTTAGCCCTGATCAAAAAACAAAAGCTCAGGAGTAGCTCCCAGACCCTGAGTTCAAGCCCCCCGGTACCAGCACACACACATGCAAAACGCTAATAAATTGGACAAAACGTATTCACTGTGCACTAATACTGGACGACTTCCAATTCCTTAGATGAAAAGGTAAGAAACAGGAAGGACAGCTTTGGGCTGCGGGTGTGGGTGTGTATCTGCAGGTGTGTGCACCCTGAAGAAATTATTACCTGGACTGTCTGAGTATTACCGGAAGGCAGGATTAATATGGCTTTGCATCAGAGCAAGCAAAATCTCAAGCAAGGGAACCTGAGTAGTAAGAATATATAGTAGAGCTGGGAATGTGGCTGAGTGGTAAAATGCTTGCCTAGCATGCATGAAGCCCTGGGTTCTATTCCTCAGTACCACATACACAGAAAAGTCTGGAGGTGGCACCGTGGCTCAAGTGGTGAAGTGCTTGCCTTGAGCAAAAGAAGCTCAGGGAGCTAGGCACCTGTAATCCTAGCTACTCAAGAGGCTTAGATCTGAGGATTATGGTTCAAAACCAGCCGGGGCAGGAAAGTCCATGAGACTTTTATCTCCAATTAATCACCAGAAAACTGGAGATGGCCCTGTGGTTCAAGTGGTAGAGTGTTTCCTTGAACTGTAGAGCTGGGGGCGGGGGCAGAGGGGGAGAACTGAACAGTGTATACAGAAGAGTAAACTGTAGCTGATCTATGGCTCATGCCTATAATCCAAGCTACTCAGGAAGCTGAGATCTGTAGATCACAGTTGGAAGCTAACCCAGCAAACATCTAGTTTTGTGTTGTTTTTTTTTTCTGTTTTGTTGTTTTGGTTGTGGGAGGAGAGGGGCAAGGCTGGCCTCAAGTAGCAATCTTCCAGTCTCAGCTTCCTAATCCTCCAATCTTGGCATCCCAAGTGGCTTGGATTACTGGCATGACCCACCATGCCTGGTTATACCAATCCCATTTTATACATAGGTGATCAGAGGCTGAGAAAGTTGCCCAAAAGTGATTCCTACAGGGGCTCACTCTTCCTGCTCAGGAGAGATTCTTGGGTCCCACAGTCTCTCCCTCAGCTGGGATCATCAACATTCAGGATTTGGCACAGTATCAGTCCAGTGGGTGGAGTGAGGGCAGCAGACATTCCAGTGGTTTCCCCTAGGTTTAGAGTCTTAGGGACAAGAGCGGCACAGGAGCACCTGGTGTGGAGAATTTTAATCTGGAACTGAGAAGTGTACAGTCTATCTGTGAAGGCAAATACTGAGGCTGGAGACTCAAGCAGAAAAGGCTTCTGAGGTGCTCATAGGGGAGAAACAGATCTGATCAGATGATGTCCAGGTCTGAGACCTCCAGTGACCTATGAGCACAACCTGCTTCCTCAGGGAGGAGGTGTCCCCTAGTGAGGGCCCACCCTTTACCTCCACAGTTAATCCCCAACCTCCTCCCAGCCCCTGCTTCTAGTTTGTAATCCAGGTGGGGGCGACAGAGGATCACAGGACAATTAACACACACCCCTGTCCCAGATTGTTTCCATTCTGTGGTGTGAATTTCTCAATGACTTTGGCTCACTTTTCCCCCTCATTGTGATTGATTTTTTTTGGGGGGGGGTTCCGGTCGTGGGGCCTGAACTCTGGGCCTGGGCGCTGTCCCTCAGCTCTTCAGCTCGAGGCTAGCGCTCTACCACTTGAGTCACAGCACCACTTCCGGCTTTTTTTCTTTTTGCTTATGTGGTGCTGAGGAATGGAACCCAGGGCCTTAGGCATGCAAGGCAAGCTCTCTACCACTGAGCCACCTTCCCAGCCCCTAATCTTTTTATTATTGATTTGTAGGGACTCTTTGTTAAGGCCCACACTGGTTAAACGGCCCTTCAATTAGTCATCCCCTTCCTGAGGTTTTGCTTTGGGGATGGATGGATGGAAGTCCATACCCTGCTGTGTGTGCCATACCCTGCTCTGTGTGTGTGTGTGTGTGTGTGTGTGTGTGTGTGTGTGATTCAGAACAGCCCACAACAGAGTTCAGTGAGGCATTGAACAATGTGTGCTTGCTGTCGGGTGGCTGTGTGCCATATGCTAAGAATAAACAGATGAACACAATGGTATCTTTTTTGTTTTTGTTTTTCTCAGTCCTGGGTCTTGAACTCTGGGCCTGGGTGCTGTCCCTCAGCTCTTCAGCTCAAAGTGAGCACTCTACCACTTGAGCCACAGTACCACTTCCAGCTTTTGCTGCTTACGTGGTGCTTGAGGAATTGAACCCAGGGCCTCATGCATACAAGGCAAGCACTCTACCACTGAACCACCTTCCCAGCCCCGCTCCAGGCTATTTGCTGGTTAGTTGGAGATTAAGTATTTCACAGAGTTTGCTTCCTGGACTGGCTTTGACCGACTTTCTCCAATCTCAGTCTTCTAAAGAGCTAGGATTATTGGGCCAATGATGAGGCTGTTTCTTTTGTTTTTATTGGTCTTAGGGCTTGAATTCTGGGCCTGGCTTTTGTCCCTCAGCTCTTCAGCTCAAGGGAAGCGCTCTACCGCTTGAGCCACAGCACCACTTCCGGTTTTGTAGTTTGTAGTGGTTTATTGGAGATAAGAATCTCAGGGACTTACCTGCCCAGGCTGGTTTTGAACCATGATCCTCAGATCTCATCCTCCTGAGTAGCTAGGATTACAGGCGTGAGCCACCAACACTCGGCTTTTTTTCTGTGTCTTTTTTATTTTTTATTTTTTTGTTTGTTTTGGTCGGTCATAGGGCTTGAACGCTGGGTTTGGGTATTGTCCCTGCGCTCTTCAGAAAAAGGCTAGCACTCTACCACTTGAGCCACAGCGCCACTTATTGGTCAGCTAGTCCATGTGAGGCTCCTCATACTCAGTGGTAGAATTGCCTTGATAAAATGATAGGAGTACCTGAACTGTTGAATATTTGTATAGATAAGATATTGCTGGGTCACACGGCAACCTGTGTGACTCCACTCACTTCTATCCTCTCCCCAGCAGTCCATACCCTCCACTCCTCTCCCCTTACCCCAATCTCCACCCACCCCCGTGCCTCCAGTGCATCCCTACTTCATTTGTAAAACCATGCTGCACCCCAGTTCAACAGAAGTTTGCTGTGGAGGGGTGCTGGTATTTTATGGACTGGTCCAGGAATTCAGAGCAGCGGATGCTCTCAGGGGAGGGGAAGCCCCATCCACCAGCATCATTTGGTACCTGACAGGGTAGACACGTGCTTCTCCAATGCTTCTCCTCAGCTGACCTCCACTGTCTGCTTGTATTAAAAATCTTGTATGGCCCGTGTGTGATGTTACATTCAAGTGGCCCTTGCCATGAAAGTGGCTCACCACTAAATTCAGAGAAGGTAGAAAGGGAAGGTAGAAGTGAAAAATCATCTGAGGGGCTAGGAAGATGGCTCAGTGGTAGAGCGCTTGCCTTGCATGCATGAGGCCCTGGGTTTGATTCCTCAGCACCACATAAGCAAAAAGAAAAAAGCCAGAAGTGGCACTGTGGCTCAAGCGGTAGAGTGCTAGCCTTGAGCTGAAGAGCTGAGGGACAGCGCACAGGCCCAGAGTTCAGGCCCCACAACCGGACCCAAAAATAAAAAAAAAAAAACAAGAAATGTACTCATTACCTTGCCCATGTAATTGTAACCCCTCTGTATGGTATTTTCACAATTAAAAAAAAAAAAGAAAAGAAAAAAGTGCTTAGTGTAATGCCAGGCAACTATGGCTCACAACTAAAATCCTACCTATTGAGGAAGCTGAGATCTGAGCATCACTGTCCAAAGCCAGCCTACATAGGAAAGTCCATGAGGCTTTTCCCTCCAATGAACTATCAAAATGCCGGTGGAGCTATAGCTCCAGTGGTAGACCACTAGCCTTGGGATAAATAAATAAAAACTCAGGAACAGCACCCAGTTCTTGAGTTCAAGTCCCAGGACCAGCACCAAAGGAAAAAAAAACACAAAAACAGTAATTCTGAAAAATTGTCAAAAAAAATGTGGGGCTGGGAAGGTGGCTCCGTGGTAGAGTGCTTGCCTTGCATGCAAGATGCCCTGGGTTCGATTCCTCAGCACCACATAAGCAGAAAAAGCCGGAAGTGGTGCTGTGGCTCAAGTGGTAGAGCGCTCACCTTGAGCTGAAGAGCTGAGGGACAGCATCCAGGCCCAGAGTTCAAGCCCCACGACCAACCAAAAATAATAATAATAAAATTATATTTTAGCTGGGCACCAGTGGCCCACACCTGTAATCCTAGCTACTCAGTAGGCTAAGATCTGAGGATCACGGTTCAAAGCCAGCCCAGGCAGGAAAGTCCTTGAGTCTCTTATCTCTAATCAACAACTAGAAAACTGGAAGTAGCGCTGTGGCTCAAATGGTAGAGCACTTGCCTTGAACTGAAGAGTGCAGGGACAGTGCCCAAACCCAGAGTTCAAGCAACAAGACCAACAAAAAAAAATTATATTTTAAAAACTTACTTCACCCTGCCCCCCAAACATAGAAAAACAGAAAAACTCAGAACCAGAATCGCCTATTATCTTATCCCATTGAGACTGTAGTGTGTGAGAATTTTCATCGGTTTTCTTCCAATCACTTTCTACTCACATTCAGTCATAGGAAGACACACCTGGGTACAACATGCAGTAGGAAACTTTTTACCTTGCAGATCCTGTATTATACAGACTATTTTGTAGTCTGTAGTCTTTTCTGTCCGTCTGTCACAACGTGTGTACTGGGTACCAATGGCTCATGTCTATAAACCTAGCTACTCAGGAGGCTGAGATCTGAGGATCACAGTTCAAAGTCAGCATGGGCAGGAAAGTCCGTGAGATTCTTATCTCCAATGAATCACCAGAAAACCAGAAGTGGTGCTGTGGCTCAGGTGGCAGAGCGCTTGCCTTGAGCTGAAGAGCTGAGGGACAGCATCCAGGCCCAGAGTTCAAGCCACATGACCGACAAAAAAAGAAAGAAAAAAATCAACGTGGGAGGCTAGGATGGTGGCTCAGTGGGAGAGTGCTTGCCTAACATGCATGAAGCCCTGGGTTTGATTCCTTAGTACCTCATAAACAGAAAAAGCCAGAAGTGGTGCTGTGGCTCAAGTGGTAGAGCGCTAACCTTGAGCAAAAGAAACTCAGGAACAGTGTCTAGGCCCTGAGTTCAAGCCCCAGGACTGGTAAAAGAAACTACCTCAACATGCTTGCTTATCACATTCTTTTGTCAAGTTTTTGTTGCAAGGGAAGGGGACAGCTCTCATATGTTAACCCAGGTTGGTCTTCAGGTCAGGCCCTGGAGCTCCTTACAACCTGCCTCACGCACACGTGTGCACACATGTGTGTGTGCTCATGCAGAATGTTTAGAAGGGCAAACTGCAGCTGGAGCTGATTCAAGCAGTCAGGGCTTCTCGTGGCCCTCCCTCTGGGCACAAGAGGGTGGAGGGGAAAAACATCTGATCAGACAATACTCAGGGTTGAGAACTTCAGTCTCACCTCTGACTTTTCTCCTGGATTGGAAGCTCCAGTAAGGGCTCCCCAACTTCTCTAGGACCTCAGGCCCATGATTTGTAGTCCAGCTGGGGGTGACAGAGGACCAGAGGAGGGATAAGAGCAATGACAAGGTCTTCCCTCTCCCTGATCTCCCCCTTTCATCCCAGCCCAGAGCATCAGTCCTTGGGGACACAAAGAAAGGTGTCCTGTCTCAGGACTGGAGGCTCTGGCCATCCTCAGCTGCTTTCACTGATCAGGGTTCGCAGACTGCCAGGAGGACGCCTGACCCCTGTCGGCCTGCCAGATCACTGCAGCTCTCACAGAAGAGGCAGCTCCTCCCCTCCCCTCCCAGCCCAGGTGGCCCCCTCCTGCTCCTGGACTCACACTTGTAAACCCACACACTCCCACGCAGTGGGGACTACAGGCCTGGATCCCTCTATTCAGGTGCTTTGCTTTCTTTCTTTTCTTTTTTGTTGGTCCTGGGGCTTGAATTCTGGGTCTGGGCGCTGTCCCAGAGCTCTTCAGCTAAAGGCTAGAGTCCTGCCACTTGAGCCATAGCGTCCCTTCCGGTTTTCTTGTGTTTAATTGGAGATAAGAGTCTCACAAACTTTCCTGCCCAGGCTGGCTTTGAACTGGCTTTGATCCTCAGATCTCAGCCTCCTGAGTAGCTAGGATTATAGATGTGAGCCACTAGTGCCAAGCTGCATCTTGCCTTTTTTGGTCGTCTTTCTGTGTCAGTACTGGGGCTATGGGCACTGTGCTTTTGCTTTTTCACTCAAAAAATAAAAAGACTAGCACTCTACCATTTGAGCCACAGCTCCACTGTCAGCTTTTTTTTTTTTTTTGCAGCTATGGGGCTTGGACTCTGGGCCTGGGCACTGTCCCTGAGCTCTTCAGCTCAAGGCAAGTGCTCTACCACTTAAGCCACAGCGCCACTTTCAGTTTTCTAGTGGTCTCTAGAATGGTTCTCTAGAGTCTCACAAACTTTCCTGCCTGGGCGGCTTTGAACCATTTTGATCCTCAGATCTCAGCCTCCTGAGTAGCTAGGATTACAGGCATGAGCCACCGGCGCCCGGCTACAAATGTGGCTTTCTAGGACAGTCCCAAGCATGTTCATCTATGCTGGAAACAGTCACAGGTGGGGCTGGGAGAGCACTTGCCTTGCATGCATGAGGCCTGGGTTCCATTCCTCAGCACCACATAAGCAAAAAGAAAAAAAAGCCAGAAGTGGTGCTATGGCTCAAGTGGTAGAGCGGTAGCCTTGAGCTGAAGAGCTGAGGGACAATGCCTAGGCCAAGTGTTCCAGCCCCCTGACCGGACCCCAAGAAAAGAAAGTCACAGGTCTAGAGGCAGCTCTTTGACCAAGTTAAATGGTCCAGTGACTACCACAGCAACCCTACCATGAGGTCAGGCGAATGTTTTGGACTTGGGCCAGGGCTTCCCTAACTTTTTAGCATTGACTTCGCTATGGAAGCCTTTAAGCTCTGGTCTTAATAAATTTCCTGGCCTCCTGGGGAGAAGGCAGGCCTTTCTTGGAATCAAGATCCCTGGGCTCTCACACAGTTCATAGGGCAGCGCCCCAGGATTTTAGCCCAGCCAGCCTCAGTTGTGATTTCTGCTCCATATCTTGAGCATTTGACCCAAGTCCTCAGCCCATAAACATATGGACCCAATATTCTTCCAAAGTGAGGTGCTTCCAAAGCTGTATCATGAGTGCTATTCCTGTCTTCAAGGCTGCTGGACCGGAGAGGCCCAACTCTGCGTATCAAACATGCAGCCATGCGCAGGAAATAGGCAGTTCCCACTGCCTCCCTACCAGACTTCACCACCTTGAGTTGATAGAGGTAACATCCTGTCTGCTACCCTACCACTTCCCAGTCATGAATAGGGCTCGGCATAGACAGGCTCCTTGGCACAGGCTGACGGAGACAGGAAACAGCTCAGACATAGGAGCTGACTCAGACCCCAGGCTTTGTGGAAGGGTCTACAATGGCCTGGGGGTAGGTGAGAAGAGATTGGGGGGACCAGGGTGAGCTGAGTGGCTGATCTTGCTGTCGTGGCAGGGTTACCCACCCCTGACCAGATCCTGCCAGATTTCTTTTGTGTGTGTGTGTGTGTGTGTGTCCATCATGGGGCTTGAACTCTGGGCCTAGGCGTTGTCCCTCAGCTCTTCAGCCTCAGGGTGAGTGCTCTACCGCTTGAGCCACAAAGCCACTTTCCGGTTTTCTGGTGGTTTATTGGAGATAAGAGTCTCAGAGACGGGGCTGGGAAGGTGGCTCAGTGGTAGAGTGCTTGCCTTGCATGCCTGAGGCCCTGGGTTCGATTCCTCAGCACCACATAAGCAAAAAGAAAAAAGCCAGAAGTGGCACTGTGGATCAAGTGGTAGAGCGCTAGCCTTGAGCTGAAGAGCTGAGGGACAGCGCCCAGGCCCAGAGTTCAGGTCTCACGACTGGACCCAAAAAAAAAAAAAAAAAAAGTCTCAGAGATTTCCTACCCGGGCTGGCTTTGAACTGCGATCCTCAGATCTCAGTCTCTTGAATAGCTAGGATTAGAGGCATGAGCCACTGGTGCCCGGCTCCTGGCAGATTTCTTTGGCAAGCTACTGGGCCAGGAGTGATAGTAGATGTCTCCTGTTCACAGCCTTCCAGACCCTGGTAGATGAAGCTGAGGAGGAGAATAGTAGGGTTTGCGCTGGGTGGGGTAGGTCTGGGACGTGCTGACTCCAGCTGATCAAATCAGACTGTCTACTTGCCGTGGAAAGCAGAGATCCTATCATCCATGTGCGTCTGGTATAAAAGGCAGACCTAGGACCAGAGGCCAGCACTTGTGCCCAGCCAGGTCTCCACATGCATCTCTCCTGAAGCTCATCAGATGGCAGGGCTCTGACCTCATCACACCTGACCTCACCCTAGACACACTCTTAAGACTGGGGGTGGGGGGTCAGGAGAGCGATCATCCCCAGGCCTCCAGCACAAGTCTTGCCACCGGATACAGGTTTGTGAAGTTTTCCCTAAAAGTAGGGACTCTTGGGGCTGGGAAGGTGGCTCAGTGGTAGAGTGCTTGCCTTGCATGCATGAGGCCTTCAGTTCGATTCCTCAGCACCCCATAAGCAGAAAAAGCCAAAGTGGGGCTGAGGCTCAAATGTTAGAGCACTAGTCTACATCTGAAGAGCTGAGGAACAGCAAGGCCCACAGTTCAGGCCCCATGACCAACAAAATAACAACAACAACAACAACAATAATAATAAAAGAAACCACAAAAGTAGGGGACTCTTCACTTAGGGTCCTGACTTCCATCACAGAATAAGAATTTCTAGGCAAGTCACTAGTAAGAAAATTGGCAGAACTTTATTGAGAAAGTAAGCAGGCTGGGAAGGTGGCTCAGTGGTAGAGCGCTTGCCTTGCATGCTCGAGGCCCTGGGTTCAATTCCTCAGTACCACATAAGCAAAAAGAAAAAAGCTAGAAGTGGTGCTGTGGCTCAAGTGGTAGATCGCTAGCCTTGAGCTGAAGAGCTGAGGGACAGCGCCCAGGCCGAGTTCATGCCCCATATCTGGACCCAAGAAAGTAAGCAAGCAAGCAGGTATGCAGATGAACAGGCATGCAAAAAGGGCAATACACATATACACACTAGCAGGTGCTGATGCTCTAAAGAAGAGACACACAGCTCTTTGGCTGTCAGTAGTATTTATATGGTAAAGGCAGGGAAGCTGACTTAAAGATAGGAAAGGAGCTGGGCAATGGTGGCTCACGCCTGTAATCCTAGCTACTCAGGAGGCTGAGATCTGAGGACCACAGTTCAAGGCCAGCCCGGGCAGGAAAGTCCGTGAGATTCTTATGTACAATAAACCACTAGAAAACTGGAAGTGGCGCTGTGGCTAAAGCGGTAGAGCGCTTACCTTGAGCTGAAGAGCACAGGGACAGCACTCAAGTCTAGAGTTCAAGCCCCAAGACTGACCAAGAAAAAAAAGATAGGAAAATAGGGAGGCAGGGCCTAGCTGGCACCATCTTGGCCATGTGATGAATAGGGAATTATGTTTAGCTGGCACTAGCTTGTCTTCATAGTGGAGGAAGGAGAAATCCTACCTCCCAGGTGATAGGCATGCCAGAATTCCTAGAGGGAGGGGCGGGGACCTGGGACAATATGTTACTGGGCCTGCCAATCTTCGGTCAGGAACTTTCAAGCTCCCTGTGACCCTGCCCCCTGACCTGACCCTATTTAAACCCAGACCAGTTCAGACACCATTACACCATGCCTCATGTCTCCAGTGTCCTCTGGTCACCATAGCATCTCACATGTGCTCTCCATTGGATTTGATCTGGTTTGTTGGTATTGTTCTTCTGCTCTTTTTGTCCTCTCCTGTTCTCATGGCTTAGTTTTCTAAGTGTTAAGTGTATTCAAGAGGCTGCAGGCCATTGTAATTGGAGTCTACCTGCATTTCTAATAAAGATTTCCGGTTTGCTTTCTAATAAAGATTTCCGGTTTGCTAGGTGCCAGTGACTTACACCTGTAATCCTAGCTATTCAGGAGGCTGAGATCTAAGGATCACAGTTCAAAGCCAGCCCAGGCAGGAAAGTCCATGAGACTCTATCTCTAATAAATCACCAGAAAACTGGAAGAGGCACTGTGGCTCAAGTGATAGATTGCTCACCTTGAGTTGAAGAGCTGAGGGACAGAGCTGGGACAGAATCTCAGAGCTCAAGCCCCATGATGGACAAAAAAAAAAAAAAAAAAGATTCCAGTTGGCAAGTGGCTCAGTGGTAGAGTGCTTGCCTTGCATGCATGAGACCCTGGGTTCTATTCCTCAGCACCACATAAGCAGAAAAAGCTGGAAGTAGCACTGTGGCTCAAGTGGTAGAACACTAGCCTTGAGCTGAAGAGCTGAGGGATACTGCCCAGGCCCAGAGTTCAGGCCCCACAACTGACAAAAAAAAAAAAAAGATTCCCAATTGGCCTCTCAAAATGTGGCTTCTCTGTTTCTTGCAATTGAATTACCTTTCTCTATCACTCTCGGTATTATTAACACTTTTTAAGTTCCTGGCTTTTGCTGGCCATTCTCCTTATTTACACTCTGGGTCCCACTCTTTCATGACTTTGGGTGAACTTATCTCTCAGGAAGGCATACATCCTGCCAAACAAATGTTAATTCCTGGAGTGAGAAATGCATTACTCAGGAAGGAATGCATCCTGTTGCTTTTCTTTGGAGCATAGATAGTGCTTCTGTTTTTTTTTTTTTTTTTGGGGTCCGGTCATGGGGCCTGAACTCTGGGCCTGGACGCTGTCCCTCAGCTCTTCAGCTCAAGGCTAGCGCTCTACCACTTGAGCCATAGCGCCACTTCCAGCTTTTTTTCTTTTTTGCTTATGTGGTACTGAGGAATTGAACCCAGGGCCTCTGGCATGCAAGGCAAGCACTCTACCACTGAGTCACCTTCCCAGCCCTTGTTTTGCTTTTGTAAGTCCTGGAGCTTGAACTCTGCTTGGGCATTGTCCCTGAGCTCTTCAGCTCAAGGCTAGCACTCTACCACTTGAGCCACAGTGCCACTTACAGTTTTCTGGTGTTAATTGAAGTCTCACCCACTTTCCTGCCTGGGCTGGCTTTGAACTGCAATTCTCAAATCTCAGCCTCCTGAGTAGCTAGGATTACAGGTCTGAGCCACCTGCGTCCAGCTGGTCCTTTAATCAGGGAAGTAGATAGATGAATATCTCTTTTTTTTTGCTGGTCATGGGGCCTGAACTCTGGGTCTGGGCGCTGTCCCTCAGCTCTTCAGCTCAAGGCTAGTGCTCTACCACTGGAGCCACAGCGCCACTTCCGGCTTTTTCTGTTTATGTGGTGCTGAGGAATCGAACCCAGGGCCTCATACTTGCAAGGCATGCACTCTGCCACTGAGCTACCTTCCCAGCCCAGATGAATATCTCTTGTATTTGCTTTAAGCTTAACTTTTTTGAATTCTGAGTAGCCATTTACCATGCCTCTATTCCTATTCTACCATGCCTCAATCTGTCCTGGCCTCCCCTCCATAGCCACCAAAGACTCAACCTTCACGGAGGCAGGGATCCTGCCCCAACAGGACACTGTCCCAGCTGGTCAAGGAGAAAGAGGAGGGACAAAAGGCACAAGGGAAGAGGAGGGTGCTGGGATCCTAGAAGAAAGCTGTGGGATATCTTTGAAAGAAAATGAAAAGCTGAGGGCTCAGTGGTAGAGTACTTGCTTAGGATACATGAAGTCCTAGATTCGATTCCTCAGTACCACATGAACAGAAAAAGCTGGTAGTGGAGTTGTAGCTCATGTGGTAGGATGCTAGCCTTGAGCACAGAGAGGCTCAGGGACAGAGTCCAGACTCTGAGTTCAAGCCCCAGGACTGGCAAACAAACAAACAGAAAGAAATAAAGAAAAAGAAAATGGACTGGGAATGTGGCTCAGTGGTAGAGTGCTTGCCTAGCATGCGTGAAGCCCTGGGTTCGATTCCTGAATCCCACATAAAATGAAAAGGCCAGAAGTGGCTCTGGCGCTGTGGCTCAAGTGGTAGAGCACTAGCCTTGACCACAGAGTGGCTCAGAGACACCCCAGGACTGGCAAAAAAAGAAAATGGGAAGCTGGCAGGGAAAGAAGTCAGCAGTGGCCCCGGGGGAGTGGGCGAGTGTGTGCGGAGGGGCGCCCATCCGGGGGAGCCAGACGCAAACTCGGGGGCCGAGCACGGGAGACACGGGTGCCCGGGAGGGGGCTCGCGCGCCAGGCCCCGGCGGGAGGACGGCAGCGGGGCCCATGCCGGGCCGGGCGGCCGCTGACCACCGCAGCGGGCCCGGCATGCGCGGGGCCGGACGCCGGCCGGGGAGCACCGGAGTGGGATCCGCGTCCCACCCACCTGGGCTCGCCGTGCATGGCCGCCTGGTGGGCGGCCCCAGCCCTCGGACGCCCCGACTCGCCGCCGCGGAACCGAGGACGCAGCCGCCGCCGCCGCCGCCGGACGCCGCGCTCCCTCCCTTTTGCTTGTCCCTCTCTGCACCACTCGGCCGCCCCGCCCCGGAAGTGACGTCACGCCGGGCGCGAACGCGGCGGCCGGGCCTTGGAGGCCTCTGTGAACCGGGTCCCCTCCGCCCTCTTCTTTGCCTCTCAGCGCCATGTTGCTCTTGGGCGGAAGTAGCGCCCCCCAGCGCTTGGCCTCTTAAAGGAACAGCGGCCCCTGCAACCTGAAGGATGTGCTTCGCATCGAGTCTGCCAAGGGATCCAGTTTGATTGCCCCGCGTGGCCGCCGCCTGGCCGTCCATCGGCACCGGTAAGTACTGATGACAGGGGCTCGGAGCTCGATGGTGCCAGAGTCCTCGGTGCGTGTGTTTGGTGCTGCTCAGGCGTGGTGTGTGGCGCCGCCGAATGTTTGAACGGTCCTGGGCCAGCTTGGCAAGTGCTGTGCGCACCTTGTGTGGGGACCCGCGGGGCCGGTGTGCTCCGCACCCCCGACACCCTCCCACGCTCCTCCTGCCTGCCCTCCCCTCCCCAGGCTTCATCCCGACCCCCCTCCCCCAAGATGAAACCCCAGGTAGCAGCGAGTGCCGGGCGCAGCTGGGGGTGGAGAGGTCCACATTTCCATAGATCTTCCTGGGCCAGCGGAGTCTCAGGGGACACGAGTGATGGCAGAACTTTGCATGCACTCAGAGGAAACCAGTGCTCAGTCTGCACTAATGCAGGACGACTTCCCACAGGCCTTAGATGAAAATTTTAAAAAAGAGCCAGAAAGAACCGACGCTGGAGCTGTGCTGTGCTTTGTGTGCTGTCTGTGGGTGTGTCTGCCAGCTGTCTGATAAGATGCTGGCACAAGTGTTAACTGGGGTTCACACAGGAGAACTGGTGTCCTGGTACCCTTCAAGGGGGAAGGATTTTACTGCTATGTGCCAATTATTCCAAATAAAAGGATGAAGTTGCCTGTTGAGCTAATCCCAAGTTTCAGCTCTCCTGCTGGAAAGTCTTGTTTTCTCTTATAATAGAAGAGACACCTCAGAGGGATTACAGAATTTTGCCGTCTCTCAGCTAGGAAGTGGAGAAATTGTGGTTTGACAGCTAGAGGATTATATAGCAGGAGGCCTGGCTCCTCCTACTCCCAACAGAAACTGTGTTGTCATTCATGCAAGGCTGCGTTAGAACCTGTCCCTGGACATACTAGACAAACTGAAGGATGGTGTGCAAAGAGAGGTGGCCAGAACCTAGAATGAAAGTCAAAGCTACTGCTCTTTATGCCTTGAGACTGTAAGCCTGTCCTGTCCCAGCTCATGTCTTGCTGGAAAGCCAACATCCACAACCACAAGAACAGACAGTAGTCCACATGTTAAACTTCGATCTCTTACACACAACAGTCACATGTTAAGATGTGAAAGTGAGGCCCAGAGAGTTGAGAAATTCACCTAAAGCCAAATCCTACTTAGTCTCCATGTTTCTCACCCTGCAAAGGCTCTTGGGGCCCAGGGTCTCTCTCAGCTTCCTGGGATCATCAGCCCCCATGCCTTGGGACTTACTGGCAGCTGGGTGGGCTGCCAGAAGCTAAGGATTCACATACAGATCCTGTCCTGTGGGTGAAATGAGGGCATCAGACAGCCTAATGGTTTGTTCCCATGTTGAGGGTCTTGAGGACAAGAGGGGACACAGAAGCACCCAGGGTGGAGTCAGAGAGACCTTTTCCAGAATATGACTTATTCTGGGACTGAGAAATGTGCAGAATGTCTGAAACACTGAGGCTGGAGCTGATTCAAGCAGTCAGGGCTTCCCTGGACCCTGTCTTTGAGCACTGAGCGGGAAGGGAAACATTTAATTAGAGAATGTGTGGGTTTGAGCCCTTCAATCTCACCTCTGACCTTTCTCCTGGATTGAGAGCCCCAGTAAGGACTACCCTTGATCTCCACACTTGCTCCCCAACTTCCTCAGGCTCCTGGCTTGTAATCCACCTGGGGGCAACAGAGGACCAGAGGAGGGATAAGAGCAATGACAAGGTCTTCCCTCTGCCCTGATCTTCCCCTTCTATCCCAGCCCGGAGTAGCAGTCCTTCATGAAACAAAGGCATCCTGTCTCAGGATTGGAGGCTCCTGCTGTCCTCAGCTGTTTTCACTGATCAGGGCTCTTACACTGCCTGGGTTCCAGAAGGACAGCTGACTCCTGACAGCCAGACAGCTAGATCACTGGGTGCTCTCAGTGACTGTGCCTGGACACTTAGCTGCCAGGAGGGAGCTGACCTCTGATAGCTGGCCAGATCACTGAAGCTGTCACAGGAGAGGTGGCTCCTCCCCTCCCCTCCCCTCCTGTCCCAGCCAAGGTGGCCACATCCCACTGCTGGAGGGCACTGTCAGTTCCCTGAAAGCTTTCCAAGCCACTGGTCTGGTCCCAGGTCCTCCCTCCTGGACAGAGGCAGCAGCTGTGAGCTCCTGTGTGACTTCCTGTGTTTCTGGGACTCTGACTTGGGGTGAGTTGTTTTCTTTGCTCTGAGCCTCAGCTTCTCCACTTGGAAAATTCGTGGGATTTTCACCCATGGCCCGCTGGCTTCCTGAATCTCTGTGGGTTTTTCGTGTGACAAACTGTCCTTGGGAGGAGATTTTAATTGGGGTCTACATTCTGTACCAGGAGTTAAGAGGTGTATCACTAGGGACACCATCAACCCCGTGGGAGGGAAACTTGCAGTGTTTTCCTCTCCTCTGCCAAGGCCAAGGTCACAATGACTGGATCTCATTCTGCATGTTCATGAGATGTCCTGAAGTCTTCAGTTCCTTTAGGGTAATCTATGATTTTATTAGTTTCCCCCAAATGTTTGTCTTTTTTTTTTTTGCCTTGTTGGGAAAATGGTGTGGATTTATTTATCTGACAAAAATTAAGACAAAATTATATGCAGTTTTATAGTGTTTTTTTTTTTTTTTTTTAGTTGTGGGGCCTGAACTCTCTGAGCTTGGGCCACTGTCCCTCAGCTCTTCAGCTCAAGGCTAGTGCTCCACCACTTGAGCCACAGTACCACTTCCAGCTCTTTTCTGCTATTATGGTGCTAAGGAATCGAACCCAGGGCCTCATGCCTACAAGGCAAGCACTGTACCCCTGAGCCACCTTCCCAACCCTGTTTTATAGGTTTTAAGGTAGTAGTTTATTGTCAATGACAGGTTATTGCAACTGAGAACCTAATGCATGCTTTCTACATTAAAGGTGGGTTTTTTTGATGCTTGTGGTTTGTTTCTTCTTGTGCCACTCCTGAGGCTTGAACTCAGGGCTTTGTCACTGTCCCTGAGCTTCTTTTGCTCAGGGTAGCCCTATACCACTTGAGCCACAGCTCTACTTCCAGCTTTTTGGTAGTTATTTGGAGAGAAGAATCACATAGACTTTCCTATCCAGGCTGACCTTGAACTGTGATCCTCAGATCTCAGCCTCCTGAGTAGCTAGGGTTACAGGTGTGATAGAGGATAGGGAACCTCCCTCCTGGAACACGGAGGAAAGTGGAAAGCATTTGGACTTTGGGAGGAGATGAGCAATTCCTGAACCCCAGTGTGGGCCATCTGGGCTGAATCAGCTGTGTTCTGCTTTGGGGCCAAGTAGCACCGATCAGAGTCTCCTCCTTGGCTAGGGTGACATTACCCAACCCACATCTGTTGCTCTCAGCATGGAGAGAGGCCAATTAGCTAGAGAGATAAGCCTTTGAGTTGTAGAAAATGACTGTTTGGAAAGTTGGCTGGACCAGAAGGTGGAGGATTCTTGTTCAAAGTCTGCCTTCCCAGATATGGTTTATGGGCAGGTGTTTGATGGGTGTTTCCAGATGGGTGGGTACCTTCTCATGGTAGGCGATCAGCTGCTGCATCTCTGATCCTGATCACTGAGTCTCAGGCTTCTTTTAACCTCTGCAGATCCCTGTGATTTCACCCAGGCTGATTAGTTGGCCTGGGGTACAGGGCTGGGCATATTTCACAAGGCACAGATTACAGTGAGTGGCGCTGCCCCAAGGGCCCCTGGCTCATTGTCACTCTGCTCAGCTTCAGTCAGGGTCAGGTGAGTACACAGGTGTTCTCCTGGGCCTCTCACCTGTGGGCCCCACCTTCTGAGAGGTGGCAGATGAGCTTGGCCCTCCCTGCCAGTGGGTTGGTTTTCAGGGTATGCCAGGCAGGGGGCAGCGCTGGTACATAGGTAGATAAAAATCTATGCAGCCAAGAAGAAGCTAATCAGGAGGCTGAGGTCTGAGAATCACAGCTCAAATCCAGCCCAGTCATGAAAGTCTGTGAGACTCCTATCTCCAGTTAACAAACAAGCAGGAAGTGAAGCTGTGGCTCCAGTGGTTAAATGCTAGTCTTGGATGAAAAAGCTAGGGACAACATTTAGGCCCTGAGCTCAAGACCTAATACTGATGCACATGCACACACACACACACACACACACACACACACACACAAGTGCGCGTGTACGAGCTGACATGGAGGCTACAATACAGAACATACAACGCAGACCAGGTCCAAAGGCTCAACTCTATCAAGAGGCGGTGCACTTTGTCCACTGTCAATATAGGTTTCCAGGACAAGTGGGTCCAATGGGGCCCTCCAGGGTACAGGAGCTCATCTGATGCCCGCTGAGGGCACTCTGGGTGCCCAGGGGTCAAATATATGCTTTGTGGCCAGGCTGGTGACCTTGATCTGCCCACGGTGGTGGAGATGTGTTGGGGAAGGCACTGGCTTGCCATCCATAAATGCAACATATCTTAGATGTGTGGCAGGCTGTGTCCTCCAGGCTCCCCGGCAGCTCTGAAGGCCTGGTCTCTTTTTTTTTTTTGGGTCCAGTCATGGGGCCTGAACTCTGGGCCTGGGCACTGTCCCTCAGCTCTTCAGCTCAAGGCTAGTGCTCTACCACTTGAGTCACAGTGCCACTTCCGGCTTTTTTCTTTTTGCTTATGTGGTGCTGAGGAATCGAACCCAGGGCCTCAGGCATGCAAGGCAAGTGCTCTACCACTGAGCCAACTTCCCAGCCCCAGGGCTTGTTTTTTAGTTTTTGGTCAATCGTGGGTCTTGAACTCTAGGCCTGGGCGCTGTCCCTCAGTTCTTCAGCTTAAAGCTAGCATTCTACCACTTGAGCCACAGTGCCACTTCCAGCTTTTTCTGATTATATGGTGCTGAGGAATCGAACCTAGGGCCTCATGCATGCAAGGCAAGCATTTTACCACTGAGCCACCTTCCCAGCCCACCTAACAGCTTTTAATGCCGCCTTCATGTCTCAGTCCAGCCCTGGGAGCCACACATGAGCTATCTTCATTATACTCCCTTTCAGAAGTGATTCTAGAAAGGTTTAGTAAGTTGCCACAAGTCACACAGGTAATAAGTACTCTGAAAAAATTCTGTCTGGTTTTGGAGTCTAAGCTTCATACACTTTGTGTGTGTGTGTGTGTGTGTGTGATTAGCAGCAACATTGAATTTTAGTACATATTATGAAATTCTCTTGTATGAAGAGTACAATTAATGTTAAGTAGATTTATGGACTTGTGCCCTTTTTCCCACACTCTAGTTGTGCCCAAAGATTCCTTGGGCCTGTCTGTCTGTCTGTGTGCAGTCTTTTCCTCCTCACCTCAGCAACCCACTCATCCGTCTCTACAAAAAGTAAACAGCCTTCAAATTTTTTTGGTGGGGGTGGGTTACTTGAATTTAACCTCAGGACCTTATGCTTGCTGGGCAGGTGTTCTACCACTTGTGCCATGCCTCTAGCCCCTTTTTGCTTCTATTATTTATTTATTTATTGCCAGCTATGGGGTTTGAACTCAGGACCTGGACACTGTCCCTGAGCAATTTTGCTCAAGACTAATGCTCTACCACTCTGAGCCACAGCTCCACTTCTGATTTTCTAGTGGTTAATTGGAGTTAAGAGTCTCATGGGGATTTTTTTCAGCTTGGGCTGGCTTTGAACCATGATCCTTAGATCTCAGCCTCCTGAGTAGCTAGGATTATAGGCATGAGCCACCAGTGTCTGGCTTCAGTTACTTTTTTTTTGGCAGTCCTGGTGCTTGAACTCAGGGCCTGGGGACTGTCCTTTAGCTTCTTTTGCTCAAGGCTAGCACTCTACCACTTGAACCAGAGCACCACTTCTAGCTTTTTATTTATATGGTACTAAGGAATCGAACCCAGGGCTTCATGCATCTAGGCAAGCACTCTACCACTAAGCCACATTTCCAGCCCCTTCAGTTACTTTGTAAATAGGTTCTCTAATTTATGCCCTGCCAGCCTGAGCTGTGATCCTCCTGTTTTTACTTCCTATATAACTGGATGACAGATACTGTGTTACCACACTCAGCTTATAAGTTGAGATGGGAGTCTCTCATGAAACTGCTTGGCTTTTCCTGGAACTTTGCTGTCCCTGAGCCTTTTTGTGCTCAAAGCTAGTGCTCTACTACTTGAGCCACAGTGCCACTTCTGATTAGTTTATTGGAGATAAGAGTCTCATGGACTTTCCTGCCTCGGCTGGCTTGGAATCTAGATGCTCAGACCTCAGCCTTCTGAGTAGTTAGGATTACAGGCTTGAGCCACCAGTGCCTAGTTCTGATCTCTGCATTCTAAGTAGCTATAATAAGAGGCCTGAGCTACTGGGTCTGGCTAGCTGCTGTTTTTGTTTTACCACACAAAAGATTCAACCAGAATGATTGAACCCAGGGTATTATGTATGTTAAGAAAGTACTCTACCAGGGCTGGGAAGGTGGCTCAGTGGTTGAGCGCCTGCCTTGCATGCCTGAGGCCCTGGGTTCAATTCCTCAGCACCATAAGCAAAAAGAAAAAAGCCGGAAGTGGCACTGGGGCTCAAGTGGTAGAGTGCTAGCCTTGAGCTGAAGAGCTGAGGGACAGCGCCCAGGCCCAGAGTTCAGGCCCCACAACCAGCCCCCCCCCCAAAAAAAAAAAGAAAGAAAGTACTCTACCAAATCTCCAGCCTCAACAACTCATTAAAAACCATTATTGTTAGTCTGGGAAGGTAGCTCAGTGGTAGAGCGCTTGCCTTGCATGCCTGAGGCCCTGGGTTCAATTCCTCAGCACCACATAAGAAAAAAGAAAAAAGCCAGAAGTAGCGCTGTGGCTCAAGTGGTAGAGCGCTAGCCTTGAGCTGAAGAGCTGAGGGATAGTGCCCAGGTCCAGAGTTCAGGCCCCATGGCTGGACCCCCCCCCCCAAAAAAAAAAACTGTTATCATTGGAGGTGTGATTCAGATGGTAGAGTGCCAGCCAGTGAGCAAAAGCATCACATCTCAAATTTGAGTCTCAGTCTCAGACAAAAAAAAAGTAAAGATAATGGTAAGTAGATACCAGTTGGTAATGGCTCATGTCTATTCAGGAGGCTGAGATCTCAGAATCATGGTTTGAAACCAGCAAGACAGAAAAGCCCATGCAACTCTTATCTGTAAATAACTAGCAAAAAGCAATAAAAAAAAAGCAAGAAGCAAAGCTGTGGCCCAAGTGGTAGCATGCCAGCCTAGAGTGAAAATGCCAGGCAAGATCAAGGCCCTGAGTTCAAATCGAAGTACTGTTATTATAGAGGTGATGTACAGAGAGATTACAATTACATGAGTCAAGTAATGAGTACATTTCTTTTCTTTTCTTTTCTTTTTTTTTGTCAGTTGTGGGTCTTGAACTCTGAGCCTGGGCACTGTCCCTCAGCTTTTCAGCTCAAGGCTAGTGCTCTACCACTTGAGCCACAGTACCTCTTCTGGTTTTCTGGTGGTTAATTGGAGATAAGAGTCTCATGGAGGGCTGAGAAGGTGGCTCAGTGGTAGAGTGCTTGCCTTGCATGCATGAGGCCCTGGGTTCGATTCCTCAGCACCACATAAGCAGAAAAAGCCAGAAGTGGCACTGTAGCTCCAGTGGTGGAGCACTAGCCTTGATCTGAAGAGCTGAGGGACAGCGCCCAGGCCCAGAGTTCAGGCCCCACAACTGGAAGAAAAAAAAAAAAAAGAGTCTCATGGACTTTCTTGCTCGGGCTGGCTTTGAACTGTGATCCTCAGATCTCGGCCTCCTGAGTAGATAGGATGACAGGCGTGAGCCACTGGTGCTTGGCTGTACATTTCCTTTAATACAGTGTCTTCTGTTCCCTCACTCTCTCCAAGTCCCTCCCTCCCATCTCCACTTACGAGTTGTATAGTTCACTTTCATCAATGTCCAGTGAGCTCCACTGCTGCACTTTTTCACCCTTTTTCCCTGGAGTTCTGTGTCCTCCCCCCCCCCGAAGTGAATAACCATACATAAGGAAAATAAGACAGAATAATCTTAAAAACTTGAAGTATTTTGTTTCCATATCTTAGAGTTTGTTTCAGTATATTTATTATTTATGAAGAGGCACTTAGGCATTGAGCCTTTGTATTTCTCTCCTAAGAGTATCCTCTTTTGGTCTCACTGTATGTATCTAGAATCCTGTATAATTTTTCATATCCCAGTGCATTTTAGATCTAACTTATCAGCTAGAACATGTGCCATTTGTCTCTCTGATCTTGGCTTACGTCACTTAACATGAGTTGTTCCAGTTCCATCCATTTTCCTACCAACAACATTATTTTATTCTTTCTAATGGCTGTATAAAATTCCATTGCGTATAGGTACCAGACTTTTTGGATCTACTCATCTATTGGGGGACATCTGGGCTGTTTCCTTATCTTGGCTATTGTGAATAGTGCAGCAATGAACATGGATGTGCAGGTATCCTTAGCATATCTGGGTTCATGATGTTCAGGATAGATGCCTAGGAGTATTATGGTTAATAATTGATAGAATCACATGAAACATTGTGTGCACAGGCATAACAACAGAATCAAGCAGTCTCTGCTTTACATAATTCTGATAGTTGCAGATTTACCTAATGGAAGTTTAGTTAAATAATACCAGTCCCTTGATGACACGGTTCAAAATATCAGTGACCCTCTCACATCAACCTCAAGTGTTTATATAATGTGCTTTTTTTTTTCTGTTTTTTTTTTTTTTTGGTTCTGGTCATGGAGCCTAAACTCTGGGCCTGGGTGCTGTCCCTCAGCTCTTCAGCTCAAGGCTAATGCTCTACCACTTGAGCCACAGTGCCACTTCTGGCTTCTTTTTTTGCTTATATGGTGTTAAGGAATCAAATCCAGGGCCTCATGCATGCAAGGCAAGCGCTCTACCACTGAGCCACTTTCCCAGCCCCAATGTGCATTTTTTTGTGTTTTTTTTATTATTATTTTATTTTATTTGTGAACATACTGTACAGAGGGGTTACAATTACATGGGCAGGATAATGCGTAAGCATTTTTTTTTTTTTTTTTGTCGGTCGTGGGGCTTGAACTCTGGGCCTGGGCGCTGTCCCTCAGCTCTTCGGCTCAAGGCGAGCGCTCTACCACTTGAGCCACAGTGCCACTTCTGGCTTTTTTCTTTTTTTGCTTATATGGTGTTAAGGAATCAAATCCAGAGCCTCATGCATGCAAGGCAGGCACTTTACCACTAAGCCACCTTCCCAGCCCAGAGTCTCACAGACTTTACCAGTGGCCTAGCTTCGAACTGTGATTCTCAGATCTCAGCCTCCTGAATCACTAGGGTTACAGGCGTGAACCACTGGCACCTGGCTTTTAACTGTTTTCTACATATAAACCTGACATTCTCAGAGGCAAAGTTTCTTACCCCCAAAAAAAATGTGGGTACAAGTCCTAGGACTTAACTCAGAGCCTGGGTACTGTTCTTGAACATTTTTGTTCTACCATTTGAGCCACAGCTCTACTCCCAGCTTTTTGGTTGTTAATTGGAAATAAGTCTGATGGACTTTCTTGTCTGGGCTGGTTTTGACTCGTGATCCTCAGATCTCAGCCTCCTGAGTAGCTGAGATTACAAGTGTGAGCCACCAGTGTTGGGCTGTTACGATTGTGGCAGGTGGTGGGCGTTTCCATAGTTGAACCATGATTTGAGATGATGCTGTCAGTGGTTCTCACCTGGGTCCTTTTGTTTGTTTGTTTTTTTGTCGGTAGTGGGGCTTGAACTCTGGGCCTGGGCGCTATCCCTCAGCTCTTCAGCTCAAGGCAAGCGCTCTACCACTTGAGCTACAGCGCCACTTCCGGTTTTCTGGTGGCTTATTGGAGATAGGAGTCTCACAGTCTTTCCTGCCTGGGCTGGCTTTGAACTGTGATCCTCAGATCTCAGCCTCCTGAGTAGCTAGGATTACAGGGGTGAGCCACCAGCGCCCGGCCTGGGTCCTTTTGTTATCGGACAACAGAAATGATCTACATTTTTCCTCTGTGTGTGTGTGTGTGTGTGTGTGTGTGCGCGTGCGTGCGCGTGTGCGTGCGCGCGCGCAAGGACTGATTAAAATAATCATGCAATGAAGTATTTGGTGTCTGCCTGGCTTGGGGACACATGCTGTTGTTAGAACTGGTGCTTGGGGACACATGCTGTTGTTAGAACTGGTGTGGGAGGGGGCTCTAGTCCTAGCTTGGTGTCATTTCCTGGCTCAGGCTCTCTACCCTTCTCCTCTACCCCTGGCGGGGAGTCAGAGCGTCCCTCCCTGTGGATCTAGGAGGCATGTTCAGGAGTGCAGCAGCCATCTCTGGGCACCTGGTGGGGCCGCTCTGGGGGAAGAAGGTCGGAGCCTCGCTCACCCGGTGCTTGCATCAGACTGTAAGTGCCCTACCCAGCCCTTGATCACCTCGTGGCTTGGGGATCCTGGTGACTGGCTTGGTCCTAGCTTGGTTCTTTGCATGAGCCTGCTCTTCCAGGAAGGCCTCCCTGGGTGCAGCAGGCTGTGCCTCCCTCGCCTTGCTTCTCTGTTCTGGAAATGGTAACGCTTCTGCTGCAGGAATGATAGCTTGGGTGCTGCTCCTGCTCCCAGCTTCCCCATGCCCAGCCAGCACCTGGCTCACCACAGGGCCCATGACTCATGCATTAGCCCAAGAGCAGGCACCTTCCCCATCCACCCAAGCCCTGCCTGCCATGGCTGAAGGTCACTCAAGGCATAAGGATTGTGATTTGAGGCCAGACAAAAGTTAACAAGATTTTTTAATTTCAAGGCCATCCTTGAACTTAAAAAAAAAAAGCCTGTGAGCTTGAATTAAAAAAGCCAGTTAGAACCGGGCGCTGGTGGCTCACGCCTGTAATCTTAGCTACTCAGGAGCCTGAGTGAGGATCATGGTTCAAAGCTAGCCTGGGCAAGAAAGTCCCAGAGAAAAAAAAGAAAGAAAGTCCCAGAGACTCTAATCTCTAATCTCCAGTGACCCACCAGAAAACCGGAAGTGGGACTGTGGCTTAAGGGGTAGCGCACTCACCTTGAGCTGAAGAGCTGAGGGACAGCACCCATGCCCAGAGTTCAGACCCCACAACCGGACCCCCCCCACCAAAAAAAAAAAGCCAGTTACTTTGAGATTTATATGAAAAATACATTGGGGAAAAAGAAGACTGGGCTGTGACTAAGCACAAGGCCTGAGTTCATTCTACAGCATGGGGGAGGGTGGCTTCTTCTCTGACCACCCATGGTCAGGGTCCTGAGCCTCCACGAGCCTCCTGTCTTCAGTGCTGCCTGGGGCGCTCGTGGCTCCTCCGGTGGGTGCTGAGCAGCTCCTGACTCCCTGCAGGGCTTCAGCCACATCAGAGAGTTGCCAGGATGGTACAGACCTGGTTCTGCCACCTGCCCAGGACCGGCCAGCCCACTGGAGCAGAGGGTCCTGAGGGACCACAAGCCACCGGTTAAAGCCCAGAGGAGCCGGGTCCCCCTGTCCACTATCACCAGCTGAGGCTGGCTGGGTTTGGTGGCTCTCAAGCCAAGGGACAGGGGGTGGGGACCCTGGAGACCCTTCCAGGCCTGTGTGACTGTCCCTCTCCTCCTCCCCAGAGTCACCCTTCAGCCTGGGGGCAGACAGGCCTGAGGTTGGGTGACTTTGTCATGTGACCTTGAACACATCACACACCACACATACACACACACACACACACACACACACACACACACACACACACCCTCCTTTCTCTCATTTGTCAGTGTGCCCAGCCAGTTCAGCCTGAGCATTCAACAGAGGAGCCTGGGAAGAGCTCCCCACATGGAAGGTGCTGCTGTCCCCGCTGTCCCGTTCCACACCCCCTCCCAGCCACATCTCTTCATCAGCCCTCAGCCCCTCCTGGGTCGCCTCTAAGGGGGGCTGGTGGACCCCATGGGCACTGTGGCTGCAGGAGATGAAAAGGGGAGGAAGGGGAGGGGCCAGCCAGGGGGAGTAGGAGCAGGAAAGGGAAGCAGGTTGGAGCCTGCCAGGGTGTGTGAACCTCTGGTGCACAGCCCTGGGCTCCCTGGAGCTTCCCCGACAGCCGCTCCTGGGCGATCCTGACACCAGCCTTCACTCTCTCCAGCTCACCATGGCCAAGCGACTGCAGGCCCACCGCCTGGACGGGATTGACCACAACCCCTGGTGAGCTGATGGACTTGGGAGGAACGCGGGTGTCCCCTCAGCCATGGGCTCACCCTCACTGGCTTGCAGTAATGACAGCCTGAGCCAAGAGAGGCCAGGCCCAAGGAAACAAGCTGGCCCCCAGTCTCCTCTTCAGTTTGCTTGGCTGTGATGCTGGGACATGTAAGAACTCATCTGGTGCAGCCTCAGCTCCCAGCTCACACGGCGACAGTTCTACCTCCATGGGAGGCCTTGGGAGGATGAAGTTAAGTGTGTAAATAGCACCAATACCAGGAGACATGCTCTTCTGAATCACCCACCACTGACCTTCTGCGTGTGTGGCTACCATTCCACCAAATGTGTCTCTATGTGTGTGTATGTATACATACATATATATAATTTTTAAAATTGTATCTAGCCAGGCCCCAGTGGCTCCCACCTATAATCCTAGCTACTCAGCAGGTTGAGATCTAAGGATCACAGTTTGAAGCTAGTCCTGGCAGGAAAGTCCATGAGACTACTCTTATCTCCAATTAACCACCAAAAAGCTAGAAGTAGAGCTGTGGTTCAAGTGGTAGAGCACCAGCCTTGAGTAAAAATTCTCAGGGTCAGGGCTGGGAAGGTGGCTCAGTGGTAGAGCGCTTGCCTTGCATGCCTGAGGCCCTGGGTTTGATTCCTCAACACCACATAAGCAAAATGAAAAAAGCCAGAAGTGGCGCTGTGGCTCAAGTGGTAGAGCGCTAGCCTTGAGCTGAAGAGCTGAGGGACAGCACCCAGGCCCAGAGTTCAGGTCCCACGACTGGACCCAAACAAAAAAAAAAAATCTCAGGGTCAGTGCTTAGGACTTGTTTAGAAGGTAAAAGGATTTTCTTTCTTTTGTTACTCATATAGTACATGCAGTGGAGAGATGCGTAAGAAAGATTTCATCAGCCGGGTGCTGGTGGCTCACGCCTGTAATCCTAGCTACTCAGGAGGCTGAGATCTGAGGATCCTGGTTCAAAGCCAGCCCGGGCAGGAGAGACCATGAGACTCCTATCTCCAATAAACCACCAGAAAACCGGAAGTGGCGCTGTAGCTCGAGTGGTAGAGCGCTTGCCTTGAGCTGAAGAGCTAAGGGACAGCGCCAGGCCCAGAGTTCAAGCCCCACGACCGACAAAAAAAAAAAAAAAGAAAGATTTCATCAACAGTGTTAGGAAAATATTCATGAGGTTGTCAACAGATGTTATTTTTTTTTGTTTCTTTTGAGGTCCGGTTGTGGGGCCTGAACTCTGGGCCTGGGCGCTGTCCCTCAGCTCTTCAGCTCAAGGCTAGCGCTCTACCACTTGAGCCACAGCGCCACTTCCGACTTTTTTTTCTTTTTGCTTATGTGGTGCTGAGGAATCGAACCCAGGGCCTCAGGCATGCAAGGCAAGCGCTCTACCACTGAGCCACCTTCCCAGCCCAACAGATGTTTTTAAAGATAGAATGAGTTAGATAGGGTGTAGCTCCATGGTGGAGACTTGTGGTCATGTTTAAGGCCTTCGGTTCCATTTCCCGCATGGTGAAGATAAGAATGAAAGAGTAGGACTGGGAAGTTGGCTCAAGTGGTAGAGCGCTAGCCTTGAGCTGAAGAGCTGAGGGACAGCGCCCAGGCCCAGAGTTCAGGCCCCAAGACCGGACCCAAAAAAAAAAAAAAAAGAATGCAAGAGTAGGCTGGCACAGGCTGGCACAGGCTAAGTCAGAAAGACACTTTTGTTTTCTTGTGTGACTTGTAGCCCAAGACATTTGAAATGCTCGGGCTGTTCCACCAGTGACTGCCATGGTACCTGGCTCCCTCAGCTGACTTGCTGTCCAGGGACAGAGGCAGTTTTCCCAACTTTGTAGAACAGCTCTGTTCATGCTCTCTGTGTTTGTTCCAGGGTGGAGTTTACTAGGTTGGCCAGTCAGTATAATGCCGTCAACTTGGGCCAGGGCTTCCCTGACTTCTCACCCCCAGACTTCGCTCTGGAAGCTTTTCAGCAGGCCATCAGCGGGGATATAATGCTCAACCAGTACACCATGGCGTTTGTGAGTTTCTCTGCTTCTCTGGATGCCCCTGAGGAAGAATGGAATAGGCCTTTGTGGACGTCAAGGTGCCATAGGCATCAGGGCTCATGGAGCAGATGTGGGGAATTCAGTGGGACTGAAGTGGAGATCTGGGCCTTGTGGCTCAGTGGGGAGGTCAGTCAGGAATCAGTCATGACCCCGGTAGCTGGTCCATGTTGTGAGGGATGGAACATGGGAGGGGCAGGACCAAATGAAACCTGGGAAAGGGAAGTGAGGAGAGACACGAAGCCGCCTGGGAATGTGGCCTCTGAACTTGGTCGGGAAGACTCTTAAAGCTTTTGTTTTTTGTGTTTTTTGTTTGTTTGTTTTTTGTTGGTTGGGGGCTTGAACTCAGGGCCTGGATGCTGTCCCTGAGCTCTTTTGCCTGGGCTGGTTTTGAACCACCATTCTCAGATCTCAGCCTCCCGAGACGCTAGGATTACAGGCATAAGCCAGCAGCGTCTGGCTTCGGGAGACTCTTACCTCCAATAAACTACTCAGAAAAAGTTGGAAGTGGTGCTGTGGCTTAAGTGATAGAGTGCTAGCCTTGAGCAAAAAGAAGGTCAGGGACAGAGCTCAGGCCCTGAGTTCAAGCCCCAGGACCAGCACTAAGAAAAGTATGTCATGGGCATTTTGCATTGCTGGGGATTGAACCTAGGGCCTGGAGCATGGTTCTACCATGGAGCTACAACCCCAGGCTCCTTGGCGCAGGCTGCTGGGGATAAGAAACAGCTCAAGACACAGGAGCTAACTCAGACCCCAGGCTTCGTGGAAGGGTCTACAATGGCCTGGGGGCAGAGGAGAAGAGATTGGGGGGGACCAGGGTGAGCTGAGGGGGCTGATCTTGCTATCCTGGCAGGGTTATCCACCCCTGACCAGGATCCTGGCAGATTTCTTTGGCAAGCTGCTGGGCCAGGAGTTGGATCCACTCAAGAATGTGCTGGTGACGGTGGGTGCCTATGGAGCCCTGTTCACAGCTTTCCAGGCCCTGGTGGATGAAGGTGATGAGGTGAGTGGTGAGTCTTGAGCGGGTTGGGGGATGGGGTGGGGCCCAGGAAGTGGCAACCCCAGCCGATCTCACCCTTGCACCAGGTCATCATTATTGAACCCTTCTTTGACTGTTATGAGCCCATGACACTGATGGCCGGGGGTCGCCCTGTGTTTGTGTCCCTGAAACCGGTAAGAGTGCTGAGTGGGGCACGGGAGCACCAAGGAGTGGGCTGGGCCTGGGATGTGGGACAGCGAGAAAGAAGGGAGGAGCGCAAGGTGGGCAAGGTGGAGTGGTGCCAGAGCCCCTGTGGTGCCCAGGTGGGCACAGGACGTGCTGTCAGGTAAGTTCTGCCTCGTCTCCCACCTCCTCCTGCAGAGCCACACCCCTGAGGGCGGACTGAAACTCAGCAGTGACTGGCAGCTGGACCCCACAGAACTGGCCAGCAAGTTCACATCCCGTACCAAAGCTTTGGTCCTCAATACACCCAACAATCCCCTGGGAAAGGTACCTGGGAGAACTCAGACCAGGGAGCCCTCGGGCTGGGCTGGCACCCTTGCTCTCTAGCTGGTCTTTGTTTGGGGCCTCAGTTTATCTGGGAAGTAGAGCTGAACTTGTGGTACCAAGGCCTAGGGCAGGAATCCCTTTAACACCCCTCAGTGGCCTTGGAACGCTTCCTCTCCCCCCACCCCAGTCCTGGGGCTGGAATTCAGGGCTTGGGTGCTGTCCTGTAGCTTTTTTTTTGGTCAGTTGTGGGGCTTGAACTCTGGGCTTGGGCACTGTCCCTGTGCTCTTCAAGGTGAGTACTCTACCGCTTGAGCCACAGCGCCACTTGGTTTTCTGGTGGTTTATTGGAGATAAGAGTCTCACGGACTTTCCTGCCCAGGCTGGCTTTGAACCGAGATCCTCAGATCTCACCTCCTGAGTAGCTAGGATTACAGGTGAGCCCCTGATGCTCGGCTTGTAGCTTTTTTTTTTTTTTTTAACTCAAGGCTAGTGCTCTACTACTTGAGCCACAACTTTTCTCTCAGCTTTTTTGATGGGTTATGGGAGATAAAAGTCTCAGGGACTTTCCTACCTGGGCTGGCTTCAAACTACAGTCCTCAGAGCTCATCAGAAGATGAGTATAAGCTGCAGGTGACTGATCACTTTGATCTTTATAAAGTAAGACTTCAAAACAGGACCGACTTCCCAAGTCCCATGGTGGAAGTTTAAGAGGGGTCACGGGGAGCCCTGGTACCCAGATCGGCTGCATACTAACAGTACCACTACAGGCCTGGGCCCTTCTGGATCTCACAGGTGTTCTCGAAGTCAGAATTGGAGCTGGTGGCCAGCCTGTGTCAGCAGCACGATGTGCTGTGCATCTCTGACGAGGTCTACCAATGGCTGGTCTATGACGAGCACCAGCACATCAGCATCGGTGAGCCACGTGACAGGCCTTCCCCAGCATGCAGGAGGCTGAGCCTTGAGCCCATGCTATTCTGGGAGGCAGGAGGCCTGGGCCTCATGATAAGAACCCAGGGCCGTGGGTTTACATAGCTGGCACCAGTACCCTTCTCCAAATCAAGAGCCAAGTGGCATCTGTCTCCCAAGGGTGTTATAAACTTGAGATCAAATAGTTCCTGCTGGGCTGGGAAGTTGGCTCAGTGGTAGAGCGCTTGCCTTGCATGCATGAGGCCCTGGGTTTGATTCTTCAGCACCACATAACCAGAAAAGGCCAGAAGTGGCGCTGTGTCTCAAGTGGTAGAGCACTAGCCTTGAGCTGAAGAGCTGAGGGACAGCGCCCAGACCCAGAGTTCAGGCCCCACGACCGACCAAAAAGACCCAAAAAAATCCAAATAGTTCCAGTAGCCTGGTGAGTTCAGAGTCTATAAAGTCCACAGCTCTGACAGTCTGTCCTGGTCCCCACAGCCCAGGCCACCCCTCCTTCCCTTCTCCCCTGATCCCCAATTCCTGGGTCCAGGCTGCCCCTCCTGCCCTTCCTCATCTCAGCAACGTGTTCTTTGCCCTTGGACAGCCAGCCTCCCTGGCATGTGGGAACGGACCCTGACCATCGGCAGTGCGGGCAAAACCTTTAGTGCCACAGGCTGGAAGGTGAGTGGGGCACTTTGGGGGCCCCTCCCCGACCCTGTCTCAGGTAGGAGATGGCAGCTGGGCCTGGGCCCAGCTCTCAGGGCCTCACCCCTACCTGTGGTCCTGGTTCAGGTAGGCTGGGTCTTGGGTCCGGATCATATCATGAAGCACTTGAGGACTGTGCACCAGAACTCTGTCTACCACTGTCCCACCCAGGCGCAGGTGAGTAGCGAGGGGCCTCGGGGAGGTGACAGGGAGAGACAGCCGATCCAGAGTCCTGACACAGCTGACCTGTCTCCTTGTGTATCCACCCTGCTCAGGCTGCCGTCGCCAAGAGCTTTGAGCAGGAGCTGAGACACTTGGGCCAGCCCAGCAGCTACTTTGTTCAGCTTCCCCAGGCCATGCAGCGCAACCGGGACCACATGATCCGCAGCCTGCGGTCTGTGGGCCTGGATCCCATCATCCCCCAGGGCAGCTACTTCCTCATCACAGACATCCTGCAGATCAGTGAGTGAACCGACCGCACTTCTCAGGCTTGGCGGCTTTCAGAGCCACTGAGGGCTCAGCCTGACTTCTGTCCCCCAGAGAACAAGATGCCTGACTTGCCTGGTGCTGCGGACGAGCCCTATGACAGACGCTTTGTCAAATGGATGATCAAGAACAAGGTGGGCCTGGTGTCTGCCCTGCCGCTTGGTTATGGTTGTACACGTTGTGCATGGATTGGTGATGTTCAACTAAGGGAATACCAGTAGAGCCTGCTGTGAACAATGGAATAGTTTATATCCAGTCAAAAACAGGGAAGAGGCCAGGTGTCTGGTGGCTCACACCTGTGATCCTAGCTGCTCTGGAGGCTGAGATCTGAGGATCATGGTTCAAAGCCAGCCCGGTAGGAAAGTCCGTGAGACTCTTATTTCCAACTAAACACCGAAAAGCCAGAAGTAAAGCTGTGGCTCAAGTAAAACATTGACCTTGGGCGAAAAGCCAAGTGAGAGCACAAGGCCCTGACCTGAATTCAAACCCTAGTACTTACTGCCCCAAAACAACAAACAAAAGACAAATATATTTCTAATTTGCATAAAATACCCTATTGGCTGGCGGGAATTCCTGACCCACTGTGTGCTCAGCCTTACCTACAGCTCATCAATCATCTCTGAAGTCCACCAGCTCAGGTCTCAAACTATTTTTTTTTTTTTGTCGGTCTTGGGGGGCTTGAACTCTAGGCCTGGGCTTTGTCCTTGAGCTCTTCAGCTCAAAGTTAGCGTTCTACCACTTGAGCTACAGTGCCGCTTGTGGCTTTTTCTGTTTATGTGGTACTGAGGAATCAAACCCAGGGCTTCATTTATGCTCTACCACTGAGCCACCTTCCCAGCCCTCAGGTCTCAGACTTTAAGGCTTCTTTCTTTCTTTCTTTTCTTTTTTTTTTTGGTTGGTTGTAGGGCCTGAACTCTGGGCCTAAGCTCTTTAGCTCAAGGCTAGCACTCTACCACTTGAGCCACAGCACCACTTCTAGTTTTTTTTTTTTCCCCTCCCTGGGGGTTAACTGGAGATCAGAGTCTCATGGACTTTCCTGCCAGGGCTGGCTTTGAACCATCTGGCTTTCAGCCTCTTGAGTAGCTAGGATTATAGGCATGAGCCACCAGGTCCTGGCCAGGCTTATTTCTTCCCTGGCTCTGCCCTCTTCTGCTGCCCATCTCTCCTTCACCAGTAGGGACCTGGTATAATGTCCTGGGGTTCCTTTCCTTTGAGCTGATACGGATACATCATTTGGGGGGCGGGTATGCTGGAACCAACATTCCTTACCACCCTCCCTGGAAGCTCCCTGTCCCCCAGCCTGGTCTTCCTCCTCCTCCCCCAGGGCCTGGTGGCCATCCCGGTGTCCATCTTCTACAGTGGGCCACATCAGATGGATTTTGACCACTACATCCGCTTCTGTTTTGTGAAGGTAAGGGAAGAAGGGAAGGCTGGGAGGGGGGAGAACCTGCCTCAGCAGGCTACAAGGTGGGAAAGAGGAAGGACTGATGTGTGTCTACACAGAATGAAGGCACACTCCGGGCCATGGATGAGAAGCTGCAGAACTGGAAGGCAGAGCTCAAGCCCTAATGCCACCTCTCTGGTACCTGGATTCAACCTGGTTCTAACCAGTCTGGCACTGGAGGACGGGACTTGGGATGTCAGGGAGGAGCTCCCCTTTTTCAGGAGACTTAGGCGTCCCCTCCCGAAGTGCCTGACTCCTGAGTCAGAGTTGAAGGGGGCCTCGCTTTAGCCTCCTCCTATCGCTCTCTTTAATAAGTTGTAGGGTTGCCTCTTTTGGGTGTTCAGCCATGGCTGGGACAGAAAGGGCAGAGTATCAGGCCTGAATTCCCAGCCCTGTCCCTGTCCTGGTCCCAGAGTTGCTCAGGGTCCTCTCCACCTGTCCTTATCTTGTCTGGTCCTCAGGGTGCTGGCCTCAGGATTGAGCTCTTTTATCCATAATAAAGGCTTAAGTTATTGAAACTCTGGATGGCTGTCTATCTCTATTTCACTCTGGTATGGAAGGTCATCAATTGGGCCTTGGTCAGAATGGGAGAGACTTCAAGAGTCACTGGGCTCATGAATGGGATCTCCAATAGGAGATGGGAGTGCCCACTACAGGAGCCCTCTACAGGTGCTGGCTGGCTGGCTGGGCTCCAGCCAGCATTCTCTTCCATTGGGAAGCCCCAGGGGAGGGGTCTCAGGAGGGAGGAAGGAAGGGAGGAAGGGGTACAAGGCCACTCTGCAAAAGCCAGAAGTGTGTGTTCTGCTGGAGAGCCAGGACAGCCCCTGAATGCATTGGTGGTCCTATGTTCAATCAAGGGAGCTAATGGAACACTCAGTGTAATAAAAAAATATCTATCTATATACATATATATTTGGTCATTGCTGGTAGAAAAAAACTCATATGTGGAAATGCTTGAGGGCTGGGAGTATTTTTGGTATTTGGCCAAGCATAGTGGCTCATGCCTACAATCCTAGCTACTCAGGAGGCTAAGATCTGAGGATGGTGGTTTGAAACCATCCCAGACAGGAAATTCCAAGAGACTTATCTCCAATTAACCACCAAAAAGTGGGAAGTAGAGCTTAAGTGGTAGAGTGCCAGCCTTGAGCAAAAATGCTGAGACAGAGCACAGGCCCTGAGTTCAAGCCCCAGAACTGGTGCATGTGCACACATACGCACGCATGTACACACACACACACACACAGATACTTTGTACCTGGAATTAAAAGATCAGAACTTTTCAGCCAGACCTGCTTCACTTCTTCCTTAAAGAAAGGAGGTACTAGACTGAATAACAAACCTAAATTTTGGGGGGGAGAGGGAGCCAGGTGTAGGTAGAGGGTGATATTTAAACTCAGTCTAGAGATTCCTTGGCTTGCATAATCAGTAAGCACTCTACCACTTGAGCTATACCTCCAGCCTGGCTTTTTACTGGTTGTTTTATTTTATTTTATTATTATTATTATTTTTGGATCTGGTCATGGGGCCTGAACTCTGGGCCTGGGCTCTGTCCCTCAGCTCTTCAGCTCAAGGCTAGCACTCTACCACTTGAGCCACAGCGCCAATCCGGCTTTTTTCTTTTTGCTTATGTGGTGCTGAGGAATCGAACCCAGGGCCTCAGGCATGCATGGCAAGCGCTCTATCACTGAGCTACCTTCCCAGCCCCTTACTGGTTGTTTTAGAGGGAGAGTTTCACAGACTTTTCTGCCCATTCTGGTCTTGAACCTTAATCTTCCTATCTGTGCGCCCCTGGTGCCCAGCAACACCTTTTTGTTGTAGTTGTTGGCCTTGAGGCTTGAACTCTGGGCCTGAGAGCTGTCCCTCAGCTCTTCAGCTCAAGGCTGGAGCTCTACCACTTGAGCCACAGCGCCACTCGTTTTTCTGGAGGTTTATTGGAGATAAGAGTCTCTCAAAAAAAAAAAAAAGAGTCTCTCAAACTTTCCTGCTTGCGCTGGCTTTGAACCATGATCCTCAGATTGCAGCCTCCTGAGTAGCTAGGATTACAGGCATGAGCCACCAGTGCCTGGCTAGAGATAATTAAAAAAAAAAAAAATCAGCAGTTGCCTGTGCTAAAGCGGGATGATAAATGAATGACAAGATTTACAGGATTTGGGGCAATGAAATTACATATTCAGTGTTCACTGCAATGCTGGATACATGACTCTGAAGTTAGTCCAAATCCATAAAAAGGAACAACCCAAAGCGAACCCTAGCTGGTGCCGTGGCTCACACCTGTCATCCTAGCTGCTCACCAGGCTGTAAGTCTGTAAGACTCCCCTCCCCCTTTTTTTCTTTTTGTCGGTCGTGGGATTTGAACTCGGCCTGGGAGCTGTCCCTCAGCTCTTCAGCTCAAGGCTAGCGATCTACCACTTGAGCCAAGAGCCACTTCCAGCTTTTTCTGCTTACGTGGTGCTGAGGAATCGAACTCAGAGTCTCATGCATGCAAGGCAAGCACTCTACAACTGAGCCACCTTCCCAGCCCCACTTCCAGTTTTCTGGTGGTTTATTAGAGATAAGAGTCTCACGGCCTTTCCTGCCCAGGCTGGCTTTGAACCGCGATCCTCAGATCTCAGCCTCCTGGATAGCTAGGATTTCAGGCGTGAGCCACTGGCGCCCGGCCTGTAAGACTCTTATCTCCATCAAAAAGACAGAAATGGAACTGTGGCTCACGTGGTGGAGCACCAGCTTTGAGTTCGAGCCCTAGGACGGGTACGAAAAAAATAAATAAAAGGGCGCTGAGCAAGTTGTGAGCGCGGCGCCGGCTCCGAGGAGGAGAGCGGCTGCCGAGGGTCCCGGCCACGCTGCGAGGCCGCGGGCTGCCCCAGCGCCGCGCTGTCCAATCCCGTGGCAGATTGGCGCCCAGACCACGCCCCCGCGAGCCACTGGGCCTCCGATTGGACGAATTCGGAGGGTGTGGCCGGAAGGTAAGGGTCTGATTGGCAGGGGCGTGACCTAAGTCGCTCAGCGGAACATGGCGGATCGCGGGAGGAAGCGGCCCTGCGGCCCGGTAGGTGGCGGCGGGTCGGGTTCTAGCGGCTCCGGGCTAAGGTGAGAGCGAGCGCCGTGGGGCCGGGGCGGGCGCCTCCCGCCGCCCGCGCGCCACTCAGCCGAGTCCCGAGTCTCCCAGGCTGGGCGCCGCGTGCTCCCCGCCGGCATCCCGGGCAGGGCTCACCCCAGGCCGGGCCCCTCCGGGCCCCTGCTCGCAATCACGAGATCTTTCGTAGCGACCGTGCCTCAGTTCCTTCTCTTGGTGACGCACTCAGCAGTTATTGCTCACAGTGTGCCTGGCCTGATCCCGGTGTTTGGTCTGGCAGTGTTCAGGGGTTCCCTGGCTTCCCCTGTCTCGGTTTAGAGGGAGCAGCAAGCGTCCTCCCCGCACAGATGTCGCCTTTCAGCCCCACAACCCCCCCCCACAGTGGGGATGATACTGAGGTTTGAACTCAGAGCCACACTTGCTAGACGGGCTCTCTACCACTTGAACCACACCTCCAGCACCTTTTGTTGTTCGTTATTTTCAGATACGATCTTCTACTTTTGACTGGCTATGTCTCCCTTGTAGCTGGGGTATTACAGGTGTGGGCCATCACATTCAGCCTTCAGTGCCTCCCCCACCCCTTTGATAGGACTGCCATTTGAACTCAAAGCTTCAGATTTGCTAGCAAGGACTTTAGCATTTGAGAGGGGTCTCCCAGCCCCTCATCTTAATCCTGCTCTTTTGCCTTCTCCAGGGTGAACATGGCCAAAGGGTTGAATGGCGAAAATGGAAGCAACAGAGTAAGTAAGGGGTAAGAGTATGTCTGTGCCACCCGGCCTGAGGACCACTCCAGCAGTGGGAAGGGACACAGCCGGTGGGGGGGGGGGTCCTGTCTGCGCATCCCTAACCTCCCAGAGTCCAGGATGACTCACTGAGAGGGAACTATGTCCTCACTACTCCCAACTCCCTCTGCCCCATCAGTCAGAGTGTTCGTTCTCTTGTTCAGAGAAAGAAGAGAAAAAGAAATGGAAGGACCTTAAGATGACCAAAAAGCTTGAAAAGCAGCGAGCACAAGAGGAGCAGACCAAGCGGCAGAAGGAGGAAGAAGAGGCAGCTGCCCAGAGGAAGGACCAGGGTACAAGGCTGGGTCTTGGGAGGCGTATGGGTTATTGCCTGAGCAGCTGTCTTGTCTGGAGGCAGGGAACAGAATGTCATCTATAAAAGCCCTTAGGGACCAGGGGTTCACACATTGTGACCTGATAAACTGAGGCCCAGAAAACCTACCGGTCCTAAACTTCTATTTAAGGAGATTCAAGCATGTGGAGATTAAGTTGCTGGGTACTGATGACAAATGCTTATAATCCTTGCTACTCAGGCTGAGATCTGAATATCAAGGTTCAAAGCCAGCCCAAAGTCTGTGAAACTCTTATTTTTTTTTTTACATTTCTTTTTTTATCTTTAAGTAGCTATACAAAGAAGTTCCCATTCTACAAAACAATATATGAGTACAAAGTGTCTGACATTGTCACCCATCTCTCTTATCTCCGGTTAACCAGCAAAAAGTTCGAAATGAAGATGCGGCTCAAGTGCTGAGTGCCAGCCTTGAGCAAAAAAGCCAAGTTAGAGTGTGAGGCCCTGAGTTCAAGCTCTAGTACTAGAGAGTACGCGCGTGTGCACGCACGTGCGCGCACACACACACACACACACACAAACATATACTTTATACCTCTACAACTTTTTTTTCCTTTCCTACCTCCTTCTCCCTACTCCCCCACCCCCTAGTCCTGGCAGGAAAACTAGGACACTATTTTTTGTTATTCCTGAGTCTTGAACTCGGGGCTTGGGCGCTGTCCCTCAGCTCTTCAGCTCAAGGGTAGCACCCTACCACCTGAGCCACAGCACCACTTCTGGCTTTTTCTGCTTATGTGGTGCTGAAGATTGAACCCAGGACTTCATGCATTCTAGTCAAGAACTCTACCATTAAGCCACATTCCCAGCCTATCCTTGAGCTTCTTTTGCTCAAGGCTAGTTAGTGCCCTACCACTTAAGCCACAGTGCTACTTCTGCGTTTGTCTGAGTAGTTTATTGGTGAGTCTCATAGAAAGCTGGGTGCCAGTGGCTCATGCCTGTAATCTTAGCTACTCAGAGGCTGAGTTCTGAAGATTGTAGTTCAAAGCCAGCCCAGAGGTGGCGCTGTGGCTCAAGCCTTGAGCTAAAAAGCTCTGACAGCGCCCAGGCCCAGAGTTCAAGCCCCAGGACCAACAACAACAAAATCTAGCATTGTAGTGCTGGTGGCTCATGGCTGTGATTCTAGCTACTCAGGAGGCTGAGATCTAAGATTTAAAGCCAGCTAGGGAAGGAAAGTACAGGAGACTTTTTTGACCATCATGGTGCTTGAACTCTGGGTTTAAACACTGTCCCTCAGCTCCTCAGCTGAAGCCTAGCACTCTACCATTTGAGCCACTGTGCCACTTCCAGTTTTCTGAGTGGTTTGTTGGAGACAAGAGTCTCACAGACTTTCCTGCCAGGGCTGGATTTGAACCATGATCCTCAGATCTCAGCCTCCTGAGTAGCTAGGATTACAGGCATGAGCCATCAGTGCTCAACCCAGGAGACTCTTACTTCCAATTAACTACCAGAAAGGCAGAAGTGGTACTGTAATTCAAAGTGATAGAGCTTTAGCCTTGAGTGAAAAAGTTCAGGGAAAGTGCCCAGGCCTTGAGTTCAAGCCCCACAAGTGACAAAAAAAAAAAAAAAAAGTTTCATAGACTTTCCTGCCCTGGCTGGCTTCAAACCTCAATTCTCAAATCGCAGCCTCCTGAGTAGCTAGGATTATAGACACGAGACACCCAGTTACCTTCATTTCCTAAATGGTGGTAAGGATGGAACTCTGGGCCTCATGAATGTTTGGAGTACACTTGAGTACACTTCTAGCTCTTGCCTAAAGTAATTCAGCTATGGCTGGTTGAATCAACAGACGTAGAAGCCATGGAGATGAGCCCGCTGTGTCATGTTCACATAAGTAAAGCTTATTGATACTAGCTCCTTATTATTCCCATCTGGCTTCTGGAGAATAAGGCAGGGAGAAAGCCAGAGGAGGTGGACTGAACCCTTGACTTTTACCCACTTCCTGGCCTGCCCCTGCTCAGAGACCACCGTGTCCATTTTCCCCTTGGAGAAATTGAGACCCAGGGAAGGGAAGTGGATTTGTTTTGCTTATCTCAGAATCTCTCCCAGTTGGTAAATCTGTGACCCCGGGACTGAGGAGGCGGAGGAGGGTGGAGTCCTGGCTCACCTTAACCCAGAGCACTTGCCCTGCTCAGGACGGCCCTACACCCTGAGTGTCGCCCTGCCGGGCTCCATCTTGGACAATGCCCAGTCACCAGAGCTTCGCACCTACCTGGCTGGCCAGATTGCCAGAGCTTGCGCCATCTTCTGTGTGGACGAGATTGTGGTGTTTGATGAGGAAGGACAAGATGCCAAGTAAGGACCCACCTCCAGGGTACTGGGGCTCAGGGAGGAGGAGGAGCTGCCAGGGATGGCTGGCTTCATACTGTGGGTGGAAGACAGGGAGGTGATATAGGGGTCAGACTGGGTGGGGCAACTCTTGAAGGGGATTATAATTCCGATTTTTTCCCCCTTTTTTGTGTATACTGGTACTGGGGTTTAAATTCAGCTCAAGCTCTTTTTTTTTTTTTTTTTTTTGGTCCGGTCGTGGGACCTGAACTCTGGGTCTGGACACTATCCCTCAGCTCTTCAGCTCAAGGCTAGTGCTCTACCACTTGAGCCACAGCCCCACTTCCGGCTTTTTTCTTTTTGCTTATGTGGTGCTGAGGAATCGAACCCAGAGCCTCATGCATGCAAGGCAAGCGCTCTACCACTGAGCCACCTTCCCAGCCCCTCAAGCTCTTTTTACTCAAGGCATGGTGCTCTACCACTTGAGCCACAGCTCCACTTCTAGCTTTTTGGTCATTAATTGGAGATAAGGGTCTTAGGGACATTTCTTCCTGAGCTGCTTTGAACTGTGATCTTCTGATTTCAGTTTCCTGAGTAGCTAGGATTACAGATGTGAGCCTCTAGCACCTAGCTCTAAACTCAAGCTTTTGCCCATACCAGAACACATTCCGTACTACTATACTGAGCTGCATTCCCAGGTAGTGGTTGGATCTTGAGCCCTGTCTTTCTGTCTCCAGGACCGTGGAAGGGGAATTCAAGGGGATCGGCAAGAAGGGGCAGGCGTGTGTACAGCTGGCTCGCATCCTGCAGTACCTCGAGTGTCCACAGTAAGGCAGTAACTTCCCTTGGTGTGCGGGAGGGCTGACAGCTAGGAGGAGGCCTTCCCGGGGACCTGCCGAGAACCACGTTCCTTTTTGTTGTGTGCTGTTCCTGGGGCTTGAACTCAGGGCCTAGGTGCTGTCCCTTAGTTTTTTCACTCAAGGCTGGCACTCTACCATTTTATTAGAGCTCCACTTCCGGCTTTTTGGTGGTTAATTGTAGATGAGTTTCATGGACTCTCCTGCCAGGGTTGGCTTCAAACTGTGATCCACAGATCTCAGCCTCCTGAGTTGATAAGATTACAGGCCTGGGCCACCAGTGCCCAGCTAAGAGCCACATTCTTTACTAGGTACCTGAGAAAGGCGTTTTTCCCTAAGCACCAGGATCTACAGTTTGCAGGTATGGCTGGTGGCTGGTCAGCCGGACCCCTGTGTCCTCTGGACTGTCCCCAGACATGGAGAAATCATCCAGTCCCCATTCACTGTCCATGTGGGAGAGCGGGTCTAAGGAGGAAGCCTGAGCTTGGAGTCAAGCAGAAGGTCCGTGACCCATGGTTCCCATGGTTCTTCTTGCCCCCTACCCCCTAGGGCTTCTCAACCCCTTGGACAGCCCCCACCACATGCGCCAGGATGAGGAATCAGAGTTCCGTGAGGGCGTCGTGGTGGACCGGCCCACCCGGCTAGGTCATGGTTCCTTTGTCAACTGCGGCATGAAGAAGGTAGGAGTGGGAGGTGTGCTGTGGTGTACCTCAGTCATGGACGCTCGGCAGCTACAGAGGGCAGGGAAGGGCATCTGGGTAGGGTCACCTACACCCTGGACCAGCCTGTAAAATGAAAAACTCTATTGATGCAAATTTAGGCCTGAAAAGTGCCAAATACAGGACTCAAGAAATGAAGCCAAGCTGGGCGTCAGTGGCTCAAACTTATAATCCTAGCTACTTAGGAGGCTGAGATCTGAGGATCATGGTTCAAAGTCAGCCCAGGCAGAAAGGTCCATGAGCCTCTTATCTCCAATAAACCACCAGAAAACCGGAAGTGGCTCTGTGGCTCAATTGGTAGAGCGCTTGCCTTGAGCTGAAGAGCTGAGGGACAGCTCAGTCCCAGAGTTCAAGCCCCACAACCAACCAAAAAAAAAAAAAAATTAAAAGTCAGGTGCCAGTGGCTCATGCCTGTAATCCTAGTTACTCAGGAGGCTGAGATCTGAGGATCACGGTTCAAAGTAAGCCTGGGCTGGAAAGTCCATGAGCTCTTATCCCCAATAAACCACTAGAAAACTGGAAGTGGCGCTATGGCTCAAGTGGTAGAGTGCTCACTTTGAGCTGAAGAGTGCAGGGACAGCGCCCAAGCCCAGAGTTCAAGCCCCACGACCGACCAAAAAAAAAATATTAAGCCAGACAGGTGCCAGTGTGTCACACTTCTAATCTTAGCTCCTTAGAAGGCTGAGATGCTGAGGATATTACAAGGAAGCCATCCTGGGCTGAGAAGTCCTGGAGATTCCATCTCCAGAATGACTAGCAAAAAGCAGGGATGGAGCTGTGGCTTAAATGGTAGATGGCCATCTGAATAAGCAAGCCAAGAGATGAGGCCATGGGCTGGGGGTATCACTCAGTAGTAGAGAGCTGTCCTTTCTCATGGTCAAAATGAATCTAGACTGTGAATAACAAGTTAAAAATCATCCAGGTACCTCTCCACGTTGCTGTCGAGCCAGGCTGGAGATTGGAGTATTAATTTACTGTTTACTCTCAAGTTTTTGATAGAGACAGAAACAATTATGTGAGATACCTCCTCAAAAAGGGCACTGGTGACTAGCACCTATAATCCTAGTAACTTGGGAGGCAGAGATTGGGAGGATAGTGCTTTGAGGCCAGCCCAGGCAAAAAGACATTTGTGAGACTTCATCTCAAGCAATATCCAGACATAGTGGCATGCATCTGTCATCCCAGCTACAGAGGAAGCACGATGGCTGGGCCCATTATGCACCCCAGTGTCGCAGGGACGGACAGCAGGGCTCCAGCCTACTCTAGTCTCAGCATAAAGGGAGACCCTACCTACATTGTGCTCAAGTGTAAGTTGCCACAGCATGCCATGGAGCCACAGCTCCACGTCCAGCTTTTTTGCTGGTTAATTTCTTGCCTGGGCTGGCTTCGAACTGTGATCCTCAGATCTCAGACTCATGAGGCTGAGGCAAGGATTACAGGCATCAAACACCAGTGCCTGTCTTGTGTTGGTGGTTGTACATGAATGGTCCCCCGTGAGCAGTCTGGGATCGGGTGGAGGAGGGGGGTTGGTAGGTAGACCTGGACTCCTCGGATCTCTTGCTAGTCCTGCAGAGACCCACAGTTCGACCCATTTCCTCTGGCTTCTCCCCAGGAGGTGAAGATTGATAAGAACCTGGAGCCTGGCCTTCGCGTAACTGTGAGATTGGACCAGAAACAGCTCCCAGGTATCTGGAAGCTTCCCCAGGCTCTCTGGTATTCTAGCCAGAACAAGGGTTCAAATCCTCCTCCTTCTTTCTCCCTGTCCCCCGCCTCACCCACAGTGTGTTCTCCCTCCAGAATGCAAGACCTACCGGGGAACAGTTGTGTCTTCGCAGGACCCCCGCACCAAGGCCGGTCTCTATTGGGGCTACACCGTCCGCCTGGCCTCCTGCCTCAGTAAGGATGGCTTTCATCCCCCGAGTGTTTGTCTGGCTCCCATACCTCATCTGGGAGGCAGCAGGGCACCTTGCTGGACACAGAAGTCATCCCGGGGTCCTGGGCTTATCCCCAGAGGTTGTCCTCTGGGCCTGCCTCTCTGAGTGCGCTGCCTGGGGTGCTGTTAGGTGCATCCGAAGAGAAGGATCATGGGTGGGTAATTGGTAGTGGACCTGCATTTCCTGCAGCATCTCTTGCCTACCCCGTAACCTCACTGGGTCCAGCCCTCAGCCCCCCATGAACAGTGTAGGGCCTGGCTGTGCCCCACCCTGCCCCGCAGGAATGCTGGGTACACATAGCCCGAGCGGGGTCCCACTGCGCTGCTCCCCCCCATCAAGGTGCTGTGTTCACCGAGTCACCCTTCCAGGATGGCTACGACCTGACCATCGGGACGTCGGAGCGAGGCTCCGACGTGGCCTCCGCCCAGCTGCCCAGCTTCAGGTAGGTGCCACCCGGCATGGAGGCCAGGGAGGAAGTGCAGAAGCTGGACCTGTGTGTGGGGCGCTGCCACCCAGGGGCCTTTTCAGGGGTCCGGTGGGGCTCTGAGAAGTCCGTGACCCTCCCCTGTGTGCCAGGCATGCACTAGTGGTTTTCGGGGGTCTGCAAGGACTAGAAACTGGAGTGGATGCTGACCCCAACCTGGACGTGGTGGAACCCAGTGTCCTCTTTGACCTGTATGTCAACACGTGTCCTGGCCAGGGCAGCCGCACCATCCGCACTGAGGTGAGCCCCGCTGCACCCCACTGCTGCACCAGTTCCCATGGGCTGGGGTGAGGCGGGGGGACAACGACACAGTTGTGAGTCCTAAGTCCTGGGTTATGGTCCTATGCTCCCAGGCTCAGGGACCCAGGTGACCTGCCCGCTCCGGCCCAGGGCCTCTGTCCCCTCAGCATGCCAAGTCCCTCAGTACCCCGGCTTCTGCTACCTCCTCGTGTGTGGGCATGGCGGCTCTCCCCTCTAGCCCACTGTGTACTGTCCTGGGGAACAGTGTGCCCTGAGATCAGGGAGCCCTGACCTGTGTGCCTGAGGTCCGCAGGGCTCTGACCCTGCCACTGCTCTGGCTCCATTGCTCCTGTCTGCCTCAGACATGGTGACCACATAGTGACCGCCCCGATCTATCTCTTCCTGGAGGCCAAGTGCTGAGCCTGGGGACCAAGAACTCCTGCGCACCATGTTGCCCACCTGGCCCTCAGTACCGGCACCCCCATTTGACGGAGGACAGAGCAGTAGACTGTCCTCTCACCAGCATAAACATGGCCTTTGACCTTGGGCTCTGGAAGCAGGCAGGAGCTGGGCGACTAGACGCCAGCCTCCCAGGCCGCAGCCCGGTGTGTGCCTCTCTTCCAGGAAGCCATCCTCATCTCCCTGGCCACCCTGCAACCCGGCCTCACACAGGCCGGTGCCCGGCCCTCCTGAAGGCTGTGTGTCATCGGGACCCAGATGAAGCGGCAGTGAAAGCAGATTCCCCTGTCACCTGGGACAGACAGCCGAGCTTGTCTCCAAAAATAACCAGCTTTACTGTGACCCGCCCCGACACCCCCGTCTCTCAGCCGCTGCCCTCACTTGCTGCCGGCTGTGATGGCCTTGAGGCTCCCAGCTCTGGCCAGGATGTTGGGCACAAAGAGCAGCCCCGAGGCCCGCTCGATGCTCTCGATGGGCACCAGGAAGCGCTCCAGTGGGAGAGTCTCATCCACAGGGGCATTGGGCATCACGTAGGAGCGCAGCTCGATTTGCCCACCCGCCGCCTCCAGGATCAGCACCTTGAAGAAGTGTGTGGGCACCGCCACGTGGTTCTTGCCAATCACCTGGTACTTCACATAGGACTTTCCGTCGGCCTCCGTCCTGTGAGCAGACAGGCACACTTGGCCAGAGGTTCTGGTTGTACCCAAGGCCACCTCCTCCAGGAAGCCTGGAGACTGCTCCCTTGGGAGGCTTCTATGCCCTTCCTTGAGGCTGAGAACCCTGCAGAGTTCTTGTGGGTCAGGCAGAATGGGAGGTAGTAAACACTGCTGGAAGAGTTGGGTCTCTTGTTTTCGCATCCACCCCTGCGGGTAGAGGTGGTGTACCAGGCGGGCAAGGGCTGTGACAGCCACATGGCAGGCAGGTGCCAGGCAAAAGGCTTCTGGTTTCCCCTTGGCATTTGTCTCCATTGCATTTATAGCACCCCAGGTGCCACCTTGGCTTGCCTGTGCTAAGGCCTTGCCATGTGTCCCTCTGACTGAATATCCCCAGGAACTGGTGTCCCAGGCCTTATCCCCTTTTTACAGAGCACGTGGAGGTCATTTGCCCATGGCTCCTAGGGACTAGACAGTAAGTCCTGGGTTCCACGCTGCCTCAGGGCCCAGTCTCTGCAGACCAGAAAAATCACTGATGCCATCAGTCCCCTAGTCCCTGGCGGGCTCAGGTGGAGGAAGTGCTCCACACAGCAGGGTGGGAAGGTAAGAGCCTGAGGCAAGGGGGACCTATCAAGGGACAACACAGGACTGGGGGAAAAGATGTAGGGCTTGGTGTACCAGGACAGGGCAGACATAGGCAAGGAAGACACCCTAAGATCTTTATAGAAATCAAAAGGGGAAACCTGAGCTGGGTGCAGACCGCTCATGCCTGTAATCTTAGCTACTCAGGAGGCTGAGATCTGAGAACCATGGTTCTAAGCAATGAGGAAGAAAAATCATTTTGAGACTCGTCTTGAATTAACCACTCAAAAACTGGAAGTAGCACTGTGGCTCAGTTGGTAGAATGCTAGCCTTGCACTTGAACACAAAGAGGATAAGGGACAGCACCCAGGCTCTGAGTTCAAGCTCCACAACTGACCAAAAAAAGAGGGGAGGGGGACCCATATTACAGGACCCATACCTGTAATACTAAAGGAGGCTGAGGCCTGAAGGCTTGGATTTGGAAGCCACCGAAGTCTGGAGACTCCATCTCCAATTAGCAAGTAAAAAGCAAGACTGGAGGCATGGCAAAATAGATCCTGACTTACCCAGAACCCATCAAAAAGGGGAACTTGACAGAACTTGCCAGAAGCCAGATGGGATGATCCAGAGCCTAACTAAGTTGGCCATCTGGTTGCCGCCTCACCTGGGCAGGAAGAGTGGCCCTGTGCAGACATAGACGTTTTGGTAGGTGCGGGCCAGGCTGCGGCTGTACTTCTCCAGGTTGTTCCAGGCGTTCTGGTTGAGGTGAGGCACCTGGTGGGGGAAGTGGTGCTCAGGAGAACCATACCTGGGACCCCCTCTCCCATCCACCCCAGCTGCCCCACGCCTTGTGGGGTGGACAAGCGTCTGGAGGACACCAATTCAAGGAAGGCCACTGAGTGCCACCCACCCCTGTCATGGGTCCCTCCTGCACCCCACCAGCTCAAAGGAAGGGGCAGAGCCCCCTGGCTGTTCAGAGAGGCTGGGCTATACCTAACCTTGAGAGGGGTCATGCCAGAGCCCCACTCGTTTCCATCCAGAGGTGCCAGAACCCTGCTGGGAAGCTGGCTAGAGTGAGGACAGCATGTCCGGAGTGCAGTGACTGGCACCAATAGCTAGCCAATGTGCGGATCGATTTCCTGGCAGCTACTTGCAGGCAGTGCAGACAAAGGCTAAAAGCTTGGCTCTACACAGCTGGGCTCTTCAGCTGCGTGGCCCTGGGCCAGCGACTGGGCCTCTCCCAGCCAAATTCCCACATTATAACTAATGATGGGCCGGAAGCGGCGCGGTGTGTCCACGGCCACGTCGGAAGAGACGGGTGAGACAGTGTCGATCCACGACACGAAATGAGACCGTGGATGCGCCGGGGGCTCCCCTGCCGGGAGCTGCCGGGGCTCGAGGGAGCCCCGCGATCGGCCGCCAGGAGCGGGGGCCCGGCGCTACCTGGGGCGCGACGTTGCTCAGGTAGAAGGTGTCGTCCATGGCCTTCTGGCTCCAGCGGTGGTTGGCGGCCGCGGCGAGGTGGCCGCGGTCGAAGCCGCTGCCGCGGTAGTCGGCGTTGGTGGCGCGGTGGTAGGCGTGCACGGAGTCGTCCTCGCGGAAGTCGCACTGGCGGCGGTCGCCGTCGCCGCGGAGCCGCTCGGGCCGCAGCTGCTCGATCACCCAGAGCGCGCCGCGGGTGCGCGGGTCGTAGCACAGCGCGTACGACTCGCGGCTCTTGAGCTGCGCCACGCCGGGCAGCCCGTA
>NW_012267271.1:5030585-5056880 GCF_000151885.1 Dipodomys ordii | reverse complement strand
ACGCCAGGCCGGTGCGCAGCGCGCCCATGGCCCGGCCCGGGGGAGCGAGGCCCAGCGCGGAACTGAGCAGAGGAGCCCGAGGAGGGCGGGATGCCCCGCCGCCTTCCGCTCGAAAGCGCGCACGGGAGCTAGGGCTCAGGCTCGGGAAGGCTGGGACTAGAAGCGGGCGCCGGTCCCATTGCCCTTACTTTGCCCTTCTAAAACCCGGACCTAGAAAGGCGTGGCACCACCGCCTCAATTGCTGATTGGCCGATGACAGGCCTGGCCCCGCCTATCCATGCGCCTCCTGGGCCAACCCCTAACGTTGCGCATGCGCAAAACTTCCGGTCGCAAAATGCTGTCCAAATGTCAAGCGCTTTGAGCCTTTGAGCGCGGCTTCATTTAATCCTCAAAATAGCTCCGAGGGACCTTCCAGTTGCCTGAACGGGACGAGGGGTCCGGTTTGCCAGACTCCCGTCTATCCTGCCAACCACAAAATAAGCAATAACTTCTAGATCAGCAATGGTTTTCATATTTCATATAGATGCTAACTGCTGGCTGAAACAGAAACTTGTTCTGTATATGTGTAAGTGTATATATGTATATATATATATATATATACACACATACACATACAGAACAGGCCTTGAGTTCCACACGACTAACAAAAAAATAAAAATTAAAGTCATGTGCAAGAGTGCACATCTGTAATCCCAGCACTTGGAAGGCTGAAATAAAAATCATTATATATAGACTGTATATAATCTGTATATAGAGATCAGTGTAGTTATCTTAACACACACATGCATGCAGCATACACACACATGTGCACACATTCATACCCAGAGAATTCAGACACAATGCAAATAATAGTGAAAATGATAGGAAAAATCTATTAGGAAGGAATATATCTGTCTGGTCACTAGACCCTGTAGCAAACTAGAGACACGAAGGCTGGAGAAAGATTCTTAACTGACAGATGCCATGGGAAAGGAATACTTTTACCTTCAGCCATCTTTGGGGTACAGACTTAAGTGTTAGGTTTAAATAGAGGAGTAATTAGGAACTGGGGATGAAAGGGATGCATAGTGTTCCAGTTCCAGGTGTGGCCTGGCTGGTCATTCATTATCTGAGCACTGGTTCTCCTGGTTCAAAAGTTATGGCTGTTATTACTTGAGGGAGACAAATTATTACTCTGGTTCCAGAATGTACCCTTATCTTTATAGGTGATTATCTTCATTTGGGAGTGGCCTGTCCTGCAAAACTCTGTTGGTGTGTGTGTGTGTATGTGTAAAACAAGCTGCATGCATATGTACCAGTAATGGGACTTGAAGTACAACTGAACACTGTCCCTTAGCTTAAGGCTGAAGCTCTACCACTTGAACCACAGTTCCTTCCAGCTTTTTGCTTGTTAATTAGAGATGAGTCTTGCAGATGCCAGGTGCAGGTGGTTCATACTTCTAATCCTAATCACTCAAGAGACAGAGATCTGAGAATTGTGATTCAAAGTCAGCCAGGACACGAATGTCTGTTAGACTCTTGTTGGTACTGAAGAATCGAACCCAGGACCTCATGCATGGTAGGCAAGCACTTTACCAGTAAGCCACACTCCCAGCCCTGTGAAACTCTTATCTCTAATTGACACCAGGAAACTGGACATGATGCTATGGCTCAAAGTAGTAGAACACTAGTTCAAGGACAGCACCTAGGCTCTGAGTTCAAGTTCAACAACCCACAAAAAAATCAGTCTCGCAGACTTCTCCTGCCTAGGCTGACTTGGAACTGTAATCCTTAGGTCTCGGCCTCCTGGGTAGCTAGAACCACAGGCATTGAGCCAACAGTGCCAGGAGTTTTTGAACTCAAGAACTTGTGCTCCAGATCAGCTTTTTCCCCCAACAGTGGGTGCTCTATACTTGAGCCACAGCTCCACTTCCAGTTTTATGCTGGTTGTTTGGAGACGAGAGTTTGGCTGAGCACCAGGGCTCATGTCTATAATCCTAGCTAGAGACTGAGATCTGAAGATTGTGGTTTGAAACCAGACCAGGAAGGTTAGTCCTAGAGATTCTTTACCTTCAAATACCCATCAAAAATCTGCAAGTGGAGTTGTGGCTCAAGTATAGAACACCAGCTGTGGAAATACTAGCCCTCGGCAAAACAAAGCACAGGACAGCACCCAGGCCCTGAGTTCAAGCCCCAGGACAGGAACAAAAAGCAAAGACATTTTATCAGTGATTTTTCTCTGGATTGTAAGGTTATCATGGATGTTTCTGAAATTTTCTTTTTTCTTGTCCGTCGTGGGGCCTGAATTCTGCACCTGGGCGCTGTCCCTCAGCTCTTCAACTGTAGACTAGCGCTCTACCACTTGAGCCTCAGCCCCACTTCTGGTTTGTTTCTGCTTAAGTGGTGCTGAGGAATCGAACCCAGGGCCTCATGTATGCAAGGCAAGTGCTCTACCACTGAGTCACCTTCCTAGCCTGTTTTTGAAATTTTCATGATTATAAATTGATATAATAGTATGGTCTATTTTTTTTTGGGGGGGGGGTCCAGTCGTGGGCCTGAACGCTGTCCCTCAGCTCTTCAGCTCAAGGCTAGCATCCTACCACTTGAGCCACAGCGCCACTTCCAGCTTTTTTTTTTCTGCTTATGTGGTGCTGAGGAATCGAACCCAGGGCCTCATGCATGCAAGCGCTCTACCACTGAGCCACCTTCTCAGCACTTTTTTTTTTGAGATTGAACCTAGGACCTGACTCTAAGTATGGCTCTACAACTAGAAACACAGCCACAGCCCCCCCTTTTTTCTCTGCAGTACTAGGGTTCTACCACAGCACCTTATGCTTGCTTAGGCTGATGCTCTACCACTTGAGCTATGTCACCAGCCCAGCTTTTTGCTGGTTATTTCAGATATGTATCACAGACTTTTCTGCCTGGATTGGCTTCAAACCTAAATCCCCAGCCAGACGCTGATGGCTCATGCCTGTAATCCTACTCAGGAGGCTGAGATCTGAGGATCACAGTTCAAAGCTATCCTAGTTTGAATTCAGGGACTGGACAGTCCTTAAGCTCAAGGCTAGCACTCTACCACCTGAGTCACAACTGTTTCCAGCTTTTTGATGGTTAATTAAAGGTTAAGAGTCTCATAGTCTTTCTTGCCCATTCTGGCTTCAATCTGCAATCTTCATATCTCATTCTCCTGAACAGCTAAGGTTATTGGCACCCAGCTCTCTGTATCTACAGATATATCGTAAAGGTTTTTAAATGTGGGCACTGGGGAAAATGAAAAAAGAAAAAAGGGCCTAGCATGGTATTATAAGTTCCAGAAGTTTCTAAGCTACAGTGAGGCCCTCCTGTTCTTTTTTTTTTTTGTCGGTTGTGGGACTTGAACTCTGGGCCCAGGCGCTGTCCCTCAGCTCTTCAGCTCAAGGCTAGCACTCTACCACTTGAGCTACAGCACTACTTTCGATTTTCTGGTGGTATATTGGAGATAAGAGTTTCATAAGTCCGTGAAACTTTCCTGCCCGGGCTGGCTTTGAACCACAATCCTCCGATCTCAGCTTCCTGAGTAGCTAGGATTACAGGTGTGAACCACCAGCGCCCAGCTCCCTTCTGGTTCTTAAACAAATATAAGGTGGCCATAGCTTGTCAGGCCTCCTTCCTCATCCATAGCCCCCCCCCTTCCCCCCACTTGCGGCTTGGGCTTGACTTCCAAGTTTAGCAACAAGGTGTTCCTGGCCTTCTTTCAACCTCATCCTGGCTCATTTTCCCATTGGTCAGGATCTCTGGGGTGTCAGTCCATCAGAGCACAAACAGCCATTGCAAAGAACACATGATTTATTAAAGACAACTCATCAACAGCACTGATTCAAAGAACAAAACAGATGAAAAACCTAAAGCAGACTAACATGCTGACCCTCTGGACTGCGGCCCTCCCACAGCTCCATCTTTGTGTTTGTAGTCCTGGGGCGGCTTCCCCCATGGAAGCTAACAGCATCCCAACTTTGTAGCCCTCGCTGGAGAATCTGGAGCAGAATAGAGGGCAGGTTCTGTCCTCAGGCAGCACCCCCAGGGGAGCTCAGCCTAACCAAGACGTGGTCCCTGTGCTTGCAACCTTCACCTCAAGGACAAGGCAAATCAGAAGCAGTGATTCAAGTAGTATAACCCCAGGAAGGAAGGCGGGGAAGGCAAGAGGACTCAGGCATCCTGGGCAGTGTCTGTTGGGTCCCAGGCAGTGGCCCAGGCCTCAGGTATGAAGGGGTCAGGTTCTGGGTTGAGGGTTGACCAGATGGCGGGAGTGTCTGCCCATGGCTAAGGACACCAGCTCTGGTGTTTCCAACACTGCGTTCTTGTTCTGTCAGCTACGATCTGCTGAGGATGGACTGTAGACCCTGGGAAATAAAACCAGGCACCACCCCCAATCTCCAAAGCACTTGCTAATGTGCAATTCTTAGCCAGGAGTCTGAATAAATAGTAAACAAAACAAAACATCCCAGTGCTGTGCTGAGGGCTGACAAAGGCAGGCCATCAAGCCCCAGAAGCCTCTACTCAAAGCCCACACGAAGGCCTGGGGGCAGCGGAGGACCTGCTACCAGCCCAGGAAAGCCTACTGAGGTCCAGCTCCTGCTGGCCAGTGTGAGGTGAGGACCCTTGCTCCATTACCCCCTCAACAAAGGAGAGACAGTGTGGTTAGAAGAACCCATTCCTTGAAGAGCCAAGAGTGCCCAGCGGCACCTGTGCAGGTGCACCTGTCCTAATTCCTGGGCAGAGCCAAGCAGAGGTGGCCAAGAATGGGCCAGCACATCTCTCTGCCTTGGTGGAAGTGAGGGGCACCAGGTACAGACATGGTCTCCAGGCGCTGACAGGACCCAGGCTAGCTAGCCGGGGTCAGCTCCTCAGGTCCCGCATGCCTGGCCCAGAATGGCCTTAATAACCTTGTTCTCCGAGACACAAAGGCCACTGGGAACGCTCCCAGGAGCCCACGCTCCCTCCGTTCTTACACACAGAACCGGCATGGGGAGCAAAGCTTCTCGGGCCACAGCTTCTCGGCAGCTTTTGGTTTCCAAGATTTCTGTCACGGGGAACAGGACCAGGGCCCTCTGGTGACACCCCGAGAATTCCCTCCCAGCCTGGGGAACCTGGGAGTCTCAGGCTGGGGGATGGGAACAGGATGCCAAGGCCAAAGCTGACCTCCAGGAGCCCTGGTGAGCCAGACTCCGCCTTCTGGCTTCGTGGGAGCAAAGGGGAGGAGAGTTCAGGAGGCTCAGGATAAGGCACCCCAAGAGAGCAGCGAGTATGGAAGATACAGCAAGAGTAACACTCACACTCTAGAAAGAGGTGGGAGGGACAGAGGTAGAGAGCCAGAGAAGGGGGAGCAGGGACCTACAGGGACCCCAATATCTTTGGGGTCCTCACCCCACCCCTAACACACAAAGACAAGCAGAGACGTCTAGGGGACACACATGCCACTCCTGGTGGGAGGGGCAGAGGGGGGACGTGGGCCTGGCAGTCACTGGGCTCCTTCGGTGTGGCTTCCCCGAAGGGAGGCCTGAGCACCAAGCCCAACGTGGTATCTGGCCCATTTGCCTAGCACACCAGCTGACCAGTGCCCAGAAGGCCGGAAGTAAGAAGGAAGAGCAGAGGGGCAGAGGCAGGAGGGAGCCCTGCCAGCCCTCCGGTGCCCCAAATGGCACAGCCCGTTTGGGCCCTGGAGCCCTGTTCAACAGCCTGGGAAGATGGTGCACGGCTGAAGGGCAGGGAGGCAGCAGGGCTGCGAGGCTGGGATGCAGCACAGTGCAGTGCCGCCCAGCGGTGTGCCTGCGAGCCAGGCTGAGCCTGCAGCCTCCTCCAGGCTGGTGGTCCTGGAAGCCAGGTGGGGAACTGCCCTCCCCAAGCCAGGCCTCTTGCTGCAAGGCTACTTTGAGTCTTGGAGCTCCTTGGCTTTCTGTAGGATCTGGCAGACGTCCGTGATGGGGTAATCCTGGACATGGGAAAGGCAATAATACGCCCCTGAGCAGCTCAGCCTTTGCTACCTTGGCCACACCCACTGCTCCCCAGGCGCACCTGTCACCACGCGTGAGCATTGGGGGCAGGGACCATACAACACCAGGCACTGGTCTATCTGCCCCAACCCTGGCACGTCATTAACCAAGCCAACATTACACCCCAAAGTCTTTCCTGGGCCCGGGACCTCCCTGCTGCAGCCCAAACCTGGAGTCTTAACACCCATCTCAACCACCCTAGGACGGTCACCGAGACCGCCTGGTTTAGAGATCTAGCTTAGCCAGGCAATGATGAAGCGAGCCTAGAGAGGCCTTGGGCTCAGGTCACATGACATGTGCAGAACAAGGGCACGAACTCACAGGAGCCCTGGGAGCACACGGCATTCTTAACTCTGAGCAGGGTTACTAAGGATCTGTGTTCTGGGCATGGTCACCTTATGGAGAGCACATGATTTAGAGCTCAGCCATTACTCAAGGCCACCCAATACTGGGGATCAATGGACGACCAGGATTCAAACCCAGATCCAAACCAGACCTGCCTCAGGGGTCTGGACCCTAGACCCCAGTACACTCTCCTGTTGCTAACTGCAGCTCGCCATGATGGCCGGCACTGGGCGGGGCTTGCTAAGGGTCAGCCTCATGACTGAAGTGGGGATTCCCTCGCATGCCCATTACCTGCAGGAGCCGCATGTTGACCGTGAAATCCCCTTCCAGGAGCTGCTCCCGGATCAGTCTGAGGAGAACAAAGAGGCCCGGTGCTGGGACCCAGTGCCCTGCGGCCCTCCCGCTTCCCCCTCACCACCCCCGGCCCTCTCCAGCCCAGAGAGCCCAGGCCTGTCCACCCCTAGGGCAAAGAGCTTCCTGTCTGGCCAGGCATGGGTGAACTCACATGAGCATGGCACAGCACACCAGGAGGAGGAAGTCAAAGCGGTTGTCATCAGCGAAGAGAGAGTCCCAGATGCGGATGACATCGGGCAGCAGGAACTCCTGGGACAGTAGCAGCGTCAGCCAGCGGAAGGCAAAGAACTGCGGCTTGATGTTCTGCTCTTGCTGGGGAGACAGAGGTGGGGTACAGGCTCGCATGCTGGCCGGCTGCCATGACTTTGGGGCAGCCTGCCATTGAGTGTGGGTCAGAAGCAGGCCAGGCTCCATGCGGAGGATGCAGCACCTGTGGGCCACTGGGCTGCCCAGGGAACGGAGCTGGTGCTGGCTCTGCCGGAGCCTGGCTCAGCCTCCCGCTGGCCAATGATGCCAGAAGCCCTGGGTTCTATCCAAGCTCTGCTGACTTGCAAATGACACCTTGTGTTCTGCTAGAACTCTGTGTAGGTACGTGCTAGTGATTTGTACGTGGATTCCTAGCTACTGAGGAGGCTGTAATCTGAGGCTCAGTTTGAAGTCTGCTTGGGCAGAAAAGTCTGTCAGACTCTGGCCAAATGCTGGACTTAGGTGGTAAAGGACCTGCGGTTAGTCAAAATGCTGGGTGAAAGTGCAAGGCCTTAAGTTCAACCAGCACAAACAATGATGCATTTATTGATTTACTAGAAAGAAAGCAAGGAAGCACTGTAGATCATGGCCTAGGATTTGGGCACAATGACATCACCAGGTATTTCCTAGAAGTCTGATCTTTTTTGTAGCTTTTTTTTTCCCCCCAGGGCTGAGGACCGAACCCAGGGCTTTGCACGCACCGGGTGGGCGCCCTTCCGCTGGGCTAAACCCCCAGCCCCAAGTCTGATCTTTTTTAAGTTATTTAGTTTTTTTGATTTTGCTGGTACCAGGCTCGAACTCAGGACCTTGCACTCACTTGGCTCTCTTGCTCACAGCTAGCTAATGGTTGCTAGCACTTGAGCCATGCCTCTAACCTAGTCTCATGCTCAGGATGTGAAATGTCCCACAGGCACTAATTCCCATCATAGCTGAGCCCTCTGGCCAGCCACAATGAATATTAACTGAAAAAACAAAATGCTATACATAGCAAAATAGCATTCTGGATTTAAAAAGCAAGTGTCTATTTTTTTCTTTTTTACAAAACAGTTTATATAGAAACATCTATCTTCCGGGCTGGGAAGGTGGCTCAGTGGTAGAGTGCTTGCCTTGCATGCCTGAGGGCCTGGGTTCGATTCCTCAGCACCACATAAGCAAAAAGAAAAAAAGCCGGAAGTGGTACTGTGGCTCAAGTGGTGGAGCGCTAGCCTTGAGCTGAAGAGCTGAGGGCCAGAGTTCAGTCCCCACAACCGGATGCAAAAAAAAAAACAACGAACAAACATACATCTATCTTCCTCTACAGAGCTGTTTTCTGATATAAACACGGAGTGCCAGGACAGTAACGATTGTGAGCGACTTGGGACTTGCCAGGCTCACCTCACTCAGTGCCTGTGCCTGGCACAAATGGGCAACACTCCAGACTTCGCCCTCCCCAAAGGTAGGGATGCTGGGCCCAGGCCTGTCTGTGTCCTAGGGTGTGGACCAGCATGGCACGTGTATCGGCTGGTGTATGCCAGCAGCGGCAGCTGTCCACCTCGCCCCGCCCCAGCCTGCCGTGCCTCCTGTCCTCTACCCCCGGCCCCTGCCCCAGGCTGTGGGAGGCCTTACCAGTTTCAGGTAGAGCTCCATGTCCTTCTCCTTCAAGGTGGAGTACACCTTCTCCATCTTGTAGGTGATGCCGCACTGTGAGTCATCCAGGCTCTTGATGAAGTTGTCCCGGATCTCGGCCATAAGGTTGGTGAAGCAGAAGAAGGTGTCCGCCTCGGCGTGCTCTGGGGGAGACGGCAGAGGGTGGGCCTGGCGGAGGACAGGAGGCCCTCCCAGTGCCCCCTCACCCCACCTCCAAGGGTCTCCATGCCGCTCTACTCTCTTGTCCTTGGCCACCCACAGGTGAGCCCTCAACCTCAACACCTCCGCTCCCTGCGCATCGTGACAAACGTGCACTCAAATAGAAATTACCTTTTGTCTTTTTTTTTGTGCCTCTTCTGAGGCTTGAACTCAGGGCCTAACTCCCTTCCGTGGCTTTTTCACTCAAGGCTGGCACTCTACTACAGTAGCCACACCTCCACTTCCACCTTTATGGTGGAGAATTGGAGATGTCTCCTAGACTTTTCTGCCTGGACTGGCTTTGAACTCTGATCCTGAGATCTCAACTTTTTTCTTGTTGTTGTTGGTCGTGGGGCCTGAACTCTGGGCCTGGGCGCTGTCCCTCAGCTCTTCAGCTCAAGGCTAGCGCTCTACCACTTGAACCACAGCGTCACTTTTGGCTTTTTCTGCTTATGTGATGCTAAGGAATCGAACCCAGGGCCTCATACATACAAGGCCAAGCACTCTACCACTGAGCCACCCTCCCAGCCCCCTCAACTTTCTGAGTAGCTATGATAACAGGTGTGAACCACCAGTGGCAACCTTCATACAGCAATTTCTTTTTTTTTTGGTCCGGTTGTGGGGCCTGAACTCTGGGCCTGGGCGCTGTCCCTCAGCTCTTCAGCTCAAGGCTAGCTAGCACTCTACCACTTGAGCCACAGCGCCACTTCCAGCTTTTTTCTTTTTGTTTATGTGGTGCTGAGGAATCGAACCCAGGGCCTCAGGCATGCAAAGCAAGCGCTCTACCACTGAGCCACCTTCCCAGCCCCAATACAGCAATTTCTTCTATGTTTTCTAGGTGGCAATTTAAAAATTTTGTCATCCAGCTTCCTGTGCATACATCTCATCTCTTCTACCAGAAATTAAGTGGCGAATATAAAGAGATCAGTATATGGCGTCACTCTAGAAGGCAGAGCTGGATACGAACCAGTCTGACCCCACATCTGGCAGAGGAAGAATGGAGACCTGTGGGGGACAAGACCCACAGTTTCACATGGCCCTGGAAGTTTTTGTCCCGGGAGCCAGCAAAGGGGGAAGTAAGTGGTGGGCATGCCTACCTTTCCACTCACTGTTGGGGTCAGTGGCAAAGGTGTAGTAGAGAGGCCCCACGATCTCGTTCATGCCCTGCACGTACGCGATGCCGGGGTTGAGCTTGGCGTAGATGAACAAGATTCGCTCCACCACCTCCCAGTGGGCTTCGCAGCCGTTGGGCAGCACTGCGTACTCATTCAGGGCCGGCGCAGGATTCTTGTGCGGGGAGCTCATCTGGGGAGAAATAGACAGCTTTGCCAGGGAGCACCGAGGGGCATTGAAGTGTGTGCCAAAACCAGCATGGGAATAAGCAGGCAAACCTAGAGTCAGGGAGATGCTGCCAGACAGTGGAGCTGGGGTATTATTATTTATGGAACTAAAACCAGAATGTTGCTTTTCCTCTGGACTGAGAGTACGAGGAAGGAGGAAGGAAGAACGTTCTGCATGGTAGAAACATCAGTATCTTGACCAAATGCTAGTTATTTAAATACAACCGTAAGAGAAAAAATATCTAGATATGTATTTAAAATGTGTGTGTGTGCACACGTGCGTGCATGCCAGTCCTGGGGCATGAACTCAAGGCCTGAGCCCTATCCCTGAGCTTTATGCTCAAGGCCAGTGCGCTACTACTTTGAGCCACAGAGACACTTCTTACTTTCTGGTGATTAACTGGAAATGAGTTTCATAGACTTCAGCCTAGGCTGGCACAGAACTTCCATCACAGATCTCAGCCTGAGTAGTTAGGATTACAGGCTCGAGTCACAACTACGTGCCTGGCCCTAAGCTCATTTTGTTTGAAGGTGGTGCTCTTTCACTTGAGATCTGCTTCTGGTTTTTTTTATTTTTATTTTTTCTGGTTAATTGGAGATAAGTGCCTTACAGACATTCCTATCTAGGCTGGCGTTGAACCACAATCCTCAGATGTCAGCCTCCTATGTAGCTAGGGTTACAGGTGTGAGCCACTGGCAATCAGCAACATTTTACTTTTTCCTAAATTGCAATCACACTTCAGATTAAAAACCTTCAATATGGGGCTGGCAAAGTGGCTCAGTGGTAGAGTACTTGCCTTGCATGCATGAGGCCCTGGGTTCGATTCCTCAGTACCACATGAGCAGAAAAAGCTGGAGGTGGCACTGTGGCTCAAGTGGTAGAGCACCAGCCTTGAGCTGAAGAGCTGAGGGATGGTACCCAGGCCCGGATCTCAGGGCCCACAACCCACCAAAAAAAAAAAAAAAAGAACAAACATCATCAATATGTCAAAAACAGACGATGAGCTGAGACATCTCAAAATGTAAAGTGGTAGTGAGGCACTGGTGGCTAACTTCTGTAATCCTAGCTACTGAGGAGGCTAGTAACTGAGGCTCACAGTACAAAGCCAGTCCTGGTAGTAAGGCTGTGAGAATCTCTTCTCCAATTAGCTATCAAAAAAAGCTGGAAGTGGAGGTGTGGCTCAAGTGGTAGATAGCAATCAGGCTCTGAGTTTAAGCCTCAGTACTGGCACTTAAAAAAGAAAAAGTAAAATGTTGGAGGCAGAGAAGCAGAACTTCCTGCTGCAAGGAGCAAATCCTGCCTGGTCCTGGTCTGAAATAAACCCATAGCTGCTCCTGCCACAGTGGAGAATGTCCCAGCTGATCTCAATGTGTTGTGGACGGGATACCAGGTGGTGTTCTGGAATGCACCCTCTTACATGGGCAAGGAGGGGCTGGGAAGGTGGCTCAGTGGTAGAGCGTTAGCCTTGCATGCATGAGGCCCTGGGTTCAATTCCTCAGCACCACATAAGCAAAAAGAAAAAAGCCGGAAGTGGTGCTGTGACTCAAGTGGTAGAGTGCTAGCTTTGAGCTGAAGAGCTGAGGGACAGGGCCCAGGCCTAGAGTTTAGGCCCCACGACTGGACCCAAAAAAAAAAAAGATGGGCAAGGAGGCCGGAGGACACCCTTGTTCTCAGGAGAGGCCTGCTGAGGTACCTGCTGTAGGGGTCAGGTACCTGAAACTTTCTGCCACACACAAAGCAATATGACACTGACAACGGACAGAGGATCCAGGTCAAAAGCCACACACAGACACAGACACACACACAGACACACACACAGACACAGACACAGACACACACACACACACACACACACACACACACACACGGGGTCAGGGACCTGAAACTTTCTGCCACACACAAAGCAATATGACACTGACAACGGACAGAGGATCCAGGTCAAAAGCCACACACACACACACACACACACACACACACACACACACACACACACACACACACACACACACACACACACCCCTGCACACCCACACACCCACACCCAAACCCACACCCACACCCACACACCCCTGCAGCTCATACCTATAATCTTAACTACTTGGGAAGTAGAAATCTAGATGATCTCAGTTCAAAGCTAGTCTGAGCATAAGAGTCTGTGAGACTTCATCACCAAAAATAACTAGCAAAAAGCTAGCCTGTAATCCTAGCTACTCAGGAGGCTGAGCTCTGGGGATTGTGATTCAAAGCCAGCCTGGACAGGAAACTCCATTTGACTCTTTTTGGGTCCAGTTGTGGGGCCTGAACTCTGGGCCTGGGCGCTGTCCCTCAGCTCTTCAGCTCAAGGCTAACGCTCTACCACTCGAGCCACAGCACCACTTCCGGCTTTTTTTTTTCTTTTTGCTTATGTGGTGCTGAGGAATTGAACCCAGGGCCTCAGGCATGCAAGGCAAGCGCTCTACCACTGAGCCACCTTCCCAGCCCTCCATTTGACTCTTATATCCAATTAACCACCAGAAAACCAGAAGTAGCGCTGTGGCTCAAGTGGTAAAGTGCTAGCCTTGAGCTGAAGAGCTGAGGGACAGCGCCCAGGCCCAGAGTTCAAGTCCCCAGCCAACAAAAAAAAAAGAAAGCCCCAGGGACGGAGGCTCTGCAGGACCATGTGGAGGGCAAGTGGACATGGGCTCACGTCCTATGGCGAGTGGTCCAGCGAGGCAGAGGGTGACAGGCTGTTCAGAGTGCAGGGAGGGCAGCTCATGCTTACATTTGTGACTCCACTCCGGTTCCGGGCCACTGTCTGGGATTTCAGCGTTGTCTGTTCAACACGCTTACGAAGGGTCTCAAATTCATTCTGGGGGTCCAGGATGAGGAGGCAGGGGTACTCTGTGGCCCTTTGGAAGAAGGACATATCTGGACACAGCCTCCTGTCAGAGGGAACAGAAGAGTACGCTGTCACTCACGGTGGAGGTGCTGGCTGGTCTAGCCCTGTATGACCCCAGGCGCAGTTGGCTTCTGTGTGCCGGGCTTTTTTTTCAGTGCTGGGGACAGAACCCAGAGCCTGGCACATGTGAGGCATGTGCTTCACCACTGACCTACGCTTAACCCTGTCTGTTTTCAACTATAAGCTTTTAATCAAGAAAACATGCTTTTTCAAAGAACAGCACTAGTCATTTATCCTAAACACTCTTATATTTTATACATATTTGCAAAGAAACATATACAAGTTTTTTGGTTTGCTTTTTTTTTTGTTGGCTGGGGGGCTTGAACTCTGGGCTTGGGCACTGTCCCTCAGCTCTTCAGCTCAAGACAAGCTCTCTACTACTTGAGCCACAGCACCACTTCCTGTTTTCTAGTGGTTTATTGGAGATAAGAGTCTCATGGACTTTCCTGCCCAGAATGGCTTTGAACTATGATTCTCAGATCTCAGCCTCCTGAGTAGGATTACAGGCATGAGACACCGCTGCCCGGCTCACAGTTTTTTGTTTTGTTTTGGTGGGTCATGGGGTTTAAACTAAGGGCCTGGTGCTGTCCCTGAGCATTTTTGCTCAAGGCTAGTGCTCTACCACTTTAAGCCTCAGCACCACTTCTGGTTTTCTGGTGGTTAATTGGAGATAAGTGTCTCCTGGACTATGCTCGAACCCAGACCCTCAGTAGCAAAGATTACAGGTGTGAGCTACTAGCACCCAGCACATATACATACTTTTAAAAAGTGTCTTCTTGGGCTGGGAATATGGCTCAGTGGTAGAGTGCTTGTCTATTTATTTTTTTATTTTATTTATTTATTTTTTTGTCGGTCGTGGGGCTTGAACTCTGGGCCTGGGCGCTGTCCCGCTCTTCAGCTCAAGGCGAGTGCTCTACCACTTGAGCTACAGCGCCACTTCCGGTTTTCTGGTGGTTTACTGGAGATAGGAGTCTCACGGTCTCTCCTGCCTGGGCTGACTTTGAACCGAGATCCTCAGATCTCAGCCTCCTGAGTAGCTAGGATTACAGGCGTGAGCCACCAGCGCCCGGCTTTATTTTTTATTTTTTTTAATTTTTTTTGGGTCCGGTCATGGGGCCTGAACTCTGGGCCTGGGCGCTGTCCCTCAGCTTTTCAGCTCAAGGCTAGCACGCTACCACTTGAGCCATAACACCACTTCTGGCCTTTTTTTTCTGCTTATGTGGTGCTGAGGAATCGAACCCAGGGCGTCATGCATGTAAGGCAAGCGCTCTACCACTGAGCCACCTTCCCAGCCCCAGAGTGCTTGTCTAACACGCATGAAGCCCTCAGTACCACATACACAGAAAAAGCTGGAAGTGATGCATTGGCGCACGTGGTAGAGTGGTAGTCTTGAGCAAAAGAAGCTCAGAGAGGAGCTGGGAAGGTGGCTCAGTGGTAGAGCACTTGCCTTGCATGCCTGAGGCCCTGGGTTCGATTCCTCAGCACCACATAAGCAAAAAGAAAAAAGCCAGAAGTGGCGCTGTGGCTCAAATGGTAGAGCGCGCTAGCCTTGAGCTGAAGAGCTGAGGGACAGCGCCCAGGCCCAGAGTTCAGGCCCCACAATCGGACCCCCCCCCAAAAAAAGAAGAAGCTCAGATACAGTGCCAAGGCCCAGAGCTCAAGCCCCAGAGATGGCGCAAAAAAAAGTCTTCTTGCTTGTAATCTTCATTACTCAAGAGGCTGGGATCTGAGGATCATAGTTTGAAGCTAGCCTAGATAGGAAAGTTAAAGCTGGAAATGGTAGAGCACCAGCCTTGAGCTTTACTAAAGAGTTAAGGGACAGCACCAAGGCCCAGGAGGTTAAGCCCCAGTATAGCACACACACACACAAAAAAAAGGTCTTCTTTTAAACCACAACCATGACTCTATTTTAAATATATGGCTGGGTATCAGTGGCTTACACCTGTAATCCTAGCTACTCAGGGGGATGAGATCTGAGGATTGTGGTTCAAAGCCAGATCGGGCAGGAAAATCTGTGAGATTCTTTTCTCCAATTAACCACTAGAAAACCAGAAGCAGAACTGTGGCTCAAAGTGGTAGAGCATTAGCTTTGAGCAAATGAGCTCAGGGTCAGCACCCAGACCCTAAGTTCAAGCCCAAGGACTGGCACACACAAAAAAATATATGGGCTAAGGATGTAGCTCAGAGGTACAATGCTTACCTAGCATGGATAAAGCCCTTGGTTCAACCCTCCTTACAAAAGAAGTATGCATATGTTTGTTTGTTTGTTTTTTTGTCGGTCGTGGGGTCTGAACTCTGGGCCTGGGAGCTGTCCCTCAGCTCTTCAGCTCAAGGCTAGCACTCTACCACTTGAGTGTCAGCCCCACTTCCAGTTTTTTCTGTGTATGTGGTGCTGAGGAATCGAACCCAGGGCCTCATGCATGCAAGTCAAGCACGCTACCACTGAGCCACCTTCCCAGCCCCTGCATCTGTTTTTTGTTTTGTTTTTTGTTAGTCATGGGGCTTGAACTCTGGGCCTGGGCACTGTCCCTCAGTTCTTCAGCTCAAGGCTAGTGCTATACTGCTTGAGCCACAGCATGACTTCCAGCTTTTTCTATTTCTGTGGAACTAAGGAATCAAACCCAGGGCCTCATGCATGCAAGGCAAGCACTCTACCACTGAGCCACCTTCCCAGCCCCTTATATATGTTATTTTATACATACATAATTATCTACACATACATACACAGAAGAATGTTATCCATTGTGTGACTGACAATAAAGAAAGAGTTCATCCCTCTGCACATCACCTTTATAACAATTTAAAAATTATTAACAAAAAAGAGAGCTGGGTGCTGGTGTCTCACACCTGCAATCCTAGCTACTCAGGAGGCTGAATCTGAGGATCATGGTTCATAGCCAGCCCAGGCAGGAAAGTCCATGAGACTCTTATCTCCAATAAACCACTAGGAAAAAAACAGAAGTGGTGCTGTGGCACAAGTGGTAGAGGGCTCGTCTTGAGTGAAGAGCTGAGGGACATCACTGAAGACTAGAGTATAAGCCCCATGACTGACCAAAAAAAAGAAAAGACAGCAGTTCAGCTAAGGAGATAGGACATGAAGTGGGTGAGTGGTCAGAATATAGTATACTCATGCATGGCAAAACTATAATGAAGCTCCTTTGTATACAGTAAGCACACCCTGACCAAAGAAAGTGGGCCATGGGCTGGGAATGCTGCTTAGTGGTTGCTTAGTGAGCCTTGCCTAATCTGCATGAAGTCCTGGGTTCCAATCCTTAGTGACACATACACAGAAACAGCCAGAAGTGGTGCTGTGGCTCGAGTGGCAGAGTGCTAGACTCGAGGAAAAGAACCTCAGGGACAGTGCCCAGGCCCTGAGTTCAAGCCCCAGGACATGAAAGAAAGAAGAAAAAGAGAGACAGACAGATGGACGGATGGACAGAGGGGGGAGTGGCGTGTGCAAAGTGCCATGAACTGAGTGGGAAAGGCAGAAGTGCATCAGGAGGTGGCCAGCCTCTGAAGGGACCAGGCCCCGCTGGGCACATGGCTCTAGACTGACACAGGGCTATTAGAGTACCTTCTGGGTAGAGGCTACAGCAACACCAAACAACAAGACAGAGTACTCTGTGTTGGGGCTTCCTGGGGCCATCTGAGCAGGGGCCTGGACAGAGGAAAGCCCTGGGCAGTGGGGGTGAGCAGGATCTCCCTCTTATCTGTATCCTGCCACCCGCCTTCTCAAGCCACAGGGCACTCAGGCTGTTCCCTGGGCCTAGCAGGCTCTTCCATGCAGCTCTGGGCCTCCCTGCCCCTCTTCTTCCTTCCAGGCCCTGCTCAGTTTCCTTCTCTATAAGGAGCCCTGCTCATTCTCAGCTCTGCTCCTCTCCTCCCTACACTACGTGCATGGTGTTTGCAGTCAATGTATTCCATGAAGGCTGGAGTATCTTGTCTCCCTGTGTACGCTGGAGCCCCTTCCATCTCAGGAAGGTTCCATCCACCCTCCTCACACGGCAATTCCTTGACCAATCAGCCAAGCAAGGGCGCACCTGGCCTGTGGGAGCAATTGAGAGCTGCCCTTGGGACTGCTGACGGAGCGTGTGGAGGCAGCTTGGGCAGGCTGCTTTAGGCAGAGGGGTGAGCTCAAGAGGGCCCCTCTAATGGTGAACTGATGATTGTGTGTGTGTGTGCACGTGGGTGCACATGCGTGTGTACCAGTACTGGTGCTTGAATCAGGGCCTGGGTGCTTTCCCTTAGCTTTTTTGCTCAAGGCTAGTCCTCTACTACATGAGCCACGTCAGCTTTTTTGTGTTCCATGGAGGTAAGTCTCCCAGACTTTTCTGTCCAGGCTGGCTTTGAGTCATAGCCTCAGATGTCGGCTTCTGGCGTCGCTAGGGTGCCAGTGAGCAGCGGGGCCTGCATCAGCCCAAGTTCCGAGGCCTTGCTGCTGCGCTGGGCCGGCCTAACTGCGGAGGCCAGGCCTGGCTTCACAACCTTCACCTCTGCTGTCTCACTCCCATTCCAGATATAGTTATTCAGGGCCAGAGAGCCTGAGCCACCTGTACAAAGCCACACAGCTAAGCACTAACAATGCTCGTAAGTGGAACCAGACAAACAGGCTCCAGAGCTCTTCCCCATCCCGCTGCCCTGTGGATGTTCCTTCCTTCCAGCTCCCCTGGCTGCCAGGCTCCCCAGGAAACAGGGTGACACAGCCAGGTTCCCAGTATTTTTTTTTTCTTTTTCTTTTTGTTGGTTGGGGGCTTGAACTCTGGACCTGGGCGCTGTCCTGAGCTCTTCAGCTCTGCTTTTCTGGTGCTTAATTGGAGATAAGTCTCACAGACTTTCCTTCCCCAGCTGGCTTTGAACCATGATTCTCAGATCTCAGCCTCCTGAGTTCCTAGTATTACAGGCGTGAACCACCAGCTCCTGACAGCCAGTATCTCTTCACTGAGGGGAAAGATACACACCCATCACTTGAGCACTCAGGTTTGACCTTTACTTGCTGACCTTTGCTTATTTTTGTTTTTTGCCAGTCCTGGGGCTTGCACTCAGGGCCTGGGCACTGTTCCTGAGCTTCTTTTACTCAAGGTTAGCACTCTACTACTTGAGCTACAGTGCTACTTTTGGCTTTTTCTGTTTATATGTACTGAGGAATTGAACACAGGGCCTTATGCATGCTAGGCAAGCACTTTACCATTACTCCACATTCCCAGACCACTTGCTGACCTTTGTACAACCGCCCTATACCCTTGGGATCAAGCCTAAAGTCCAACCCTGGCCTTTCATCCGTTGGCCTCGACAAGGCTCCCAAAACGTTCCTGGCCTTGTGTGCTCACAGGGCTGCCCTGTCTATCCCTTGCACCCCCCTCACATCTCCCCAAACACTTACCACAGTGCTGGCTGCAAGCCTGCTTTGCCATCACTCTCCACCCACAGCCCACAGCTCTTTCCGGAAAGAGACCATGGCCGTGGGTCCAGTGCTCAACCTTGAGCCTGGCACAGAGATTGGCGACTGTGGAATGCGCAATCAGACGAACCCATCAACGCCAGGAACCAATGGAACAAGGCAAGGGTAAGGAGGCCCTGAGCCCCACAGCCAGGGGACAGTGGCCAGTCCCCATGTCTTTTTTTTTTTGTTGGTCATGGGGCCTGAACTCTGGGCCTGGGCGCTGTCCCTCAGCTCTTCAGCTCAAGGCTAGCGCTCTACCACTCGAGCCACAGTGCCACTTCTGGCTTTTTTCTGCTTATATGGTGCTGAGGAATTGAACCCAGGGCCTCATGCATGCAATGCAAGCGCTGTACCACTGAGCCACCTTCCCAGCCCTCCCCGTGCCTCTTACCGGACATCCTTGTCGATCTGCAGCAGCACTTCATTGTCCCTGAAGTAAGTGTTCCACCTGCTGTCGGGGTTGGGGTTGAGGGGCTGTGGGGAGAGAGGTGCTGCTTGGTCTGAGGCCCAGCTTGGGCCATCCCAGGTTGGAGCCTCAGCAGTGTCCTCCTCCCCCTCACCGTCCACCACAGACCCAGCACTGGTCCAGAGACAGAGCCTCAGTACGGCTGCTCAGTGGCAGCACAGGGCTTCCCAGGGCCTCAATCCCCTTCAGACTCAATTGGCGGTGAGCCCTGAATGCTGTGCTGAGTATAGCATGCCTGGAAGACTGTTCCTTCTGCACACTGCCCTCACTGGAGCTTGCAGACTGCATGTGCTCACTAAGTGCTGCTGAGTGAATGAATGAGTGAATGTCCATCAGGACTCTTGAGTCTCATTTGCCCTGCTTTGGGTGGTCCTTAAACTTCTATCTGGAGGCCAGCTCATCTCTACTGCTGAGCATCCAGGGAGCTGCTGAGTATTTCAGGAGAGAACAGGGCGCCCTCCCGACCAGTCAGGCAGTCGATCCTCCTTCTTGTCCTATATAGTCCTGGTAACCTTCCTCAAGGACTGAGGAGAAGAGAAGCTGGGCCAGGAGTGCTAACCTAGCATGCATGCAACTCCAGGTTCCAGTACCAGCACCCCAGCAATTGGGGGAGAAAAATAGAAACAAACAAACAAACAAACAAAAACATTTAGCCAGGCATGATGGCACATATCTGTAATCCCAGGACTCTGAAGGCTAAAGCAAGAGGATCTTGACTTCAGGGCCAGCCTCTGTGCTACACAGTGAGTCTTAATTTAAAAAAAAAAAAAAAGCTGGGCACTGGTGGCTCACACCTGTTATCCTAGCTACTCAGGAGGCTGAGATCTGAGGACCAAGATTCAAAGCCAACCCTGGGCAGCAAAGTCTGTGAGATTCCTTTTTTTTTTTTTTTTCTGTCGGTTGTAGGGCCTAAATTCTGGCCTGGGCACTGTCCCTTGGCTCTTCAGCTCAAGGCTAGCACTCTACCACTAGAGAAATAGCTCCACTTCCAGCTTTTTCTGTTTATGTAGTGCTAAGGAATCGAACCCAGAGTCTCATGCATGCAAGGCAAGCGCTCTACCACTGAGCCACCTTCCCAGCCCCAAAGTCTGTGAGATTCTTATTTCCAATAAACCACCAGAAAATGGGAAATGGCCATGTGGCTCAAGCGGTAGAGTGCACGCCTTGAGCTGAAGAGCTGAGGGACAGCGCCCAGCCCCAGAGTTCAAGTCAAAAGCCCAGGGATGAGGGCTGTGGGGACAGTGCCTGCCGAGCACCTGGGGCAGGGCTGCCCATGGCCCCATGTGACACTGGCTTCACCTTTGTGTAACTGACTAGGCGCAGGGACTATCCATTAAGACTCTGATGCAACAGGGTGAGACAATGTCTAGCGCTGGGCAACAATGCAGACAGGAGGTCCTGGCAGGTCCACGGAGACCAAGGCCAGGCTGTACCCGTCCTCCAGCAGGCCCACCTGGCCTGACCCAAGGGCTCCCCTCTCCCCTACTCACATGGTCCTCAAAGGTCACGTCTTCCCTGGATACCCCCAAGTTGGCCTTGGCGATGCCAGGCTGGATGATCATTTCCCTCAGGAACTGAGAGTACAGCTCCCTACGGGAAGATGAGAACGCGTGATTCCCAAAGGTGCCCAGAGAGCTCAGACCAGAGAATTAGCAAAGAAGGCAAAGACTGCTTGTTTGTTTTTTGCCAGTCATGCGGCCTGAACTCTGGGTCTGGGTGCTGTCCCTCAGCTCTTCAGCTCAAGGCTAGTGCTCTACCACTGGAGCCACAGCGCCACTTCCAGCTTTTTCTGCTTATGTGGTGTTGAGGAATCGAACCCAGGGCCTCATGCTTGCAAGGCATGCACTCTACCGCTGAGCCACCTTCCCAGCCCCGCAAAGACTGCTTCTGTCTGGGGTCTCCCATCACCATTCTCCCATTCCCAGGCCTTACCTCTGTTTGGCCAGGATGGAGGTCCATGAAGCTCTCTCCAAGGGGAGGTAGTTCAAGAGGATCTGCACAGAGAGGGGCACAGCTATGATGTCACCTGCCCTGCCCAGGACAGCAGGTGGCCATCAATGGGCTTCTCACGGAAAGGCTTCGTAAAGCCAAACACACACAAGATGGCAGACACCAAGGAACTGAGGCAGCCTAGCTTCCCTTTCCTCTCCACTGCCTCCCACCTCCTGCATCCCAAAGAGTGCTTCCCTCTGCTTTTCCTTACACAGATTCTTCCAAATGATAATGGAACCTGAAACTCCAAGGGGCTGAGAAGCATGCCCCAGGGATTCCCCTCCTGTTCTGCTCATGGATTCCAGCACAAACCAGCCTTTCCTTGGTCCCCACAAACATCATTTCCATAACATTTCTTTTTTTTTTTTTTGGTCGGTTGTGGGGCTTGAACTCTAGGCCTGGGCGCTATCCCTGAGCACGTCAGCTTAAGGCAAGAGCTCTACCACTTGAGCCACAGAGCCACTTCAGGTTTTCTGGTGATTAATTTGAGATAAGAGTCTCATGGACCTTCCTGCTTTGAACCACCATCCTCAGATCTCAGCTCCTGAGTAGCTAGGATTATAAGCATGAGCCACTGGCACCCAGCCAGAACATTTCTTTATTGGCAATATCGTCCCGTCTTCCAAGGGGAGCTAGAGGGAACGCCAAAAGGGCAGACGAATCCTAGAACTTGCAGAAAAACATCGTCAGTCAAGCAAGCAAAGGTGCAGAACAGACAGAAGGAGCGGGGTGGGGATGGCCATGCAGGAACCCAGGGACCCAGAGCAGAGCAGCCCACCTCAGGCACACCCACCTTCCAGCAGAGGCACCGCAGTCCGCCCTCAAAGGGAATGCCTGTGGACACAGCAGGCACAGATCACTACAGGCCAGACTCCCAGAACCCCCAGCCCTCTGTCTTGGAACCAGTTGGCAGGACGTAGGGAGAGCAAGAAATTTTTCTTTAGGATCATTTTCCACCAGACACTTCCAGGCTGGAGGCTGATGCTGTGTGTAATCTCTGTCCATGGCTCCAGCCTTTGCCCAGAGTACCTTCCATTTGGAATGTTTTTTTTTTTTTTTTTTGTCAGTCATGGGCTGAACTCTGGGCCTGGGTGCTGTCCCTCAGCTCTTCAGCTCAAAGACAGTGCTTTACCACTTGAGCCATAAATACACTTCTGGTTTTCTGGTGGTTTATTGGAGATAAGAGTTTCACAGCCGGGGCTGGGAAGGTGGCTCAGTGGTAGAGCGTTTGCCTTGCATGCTCAAGGCCCTGGGTTCGATTCCTCAGTACCACATAAGCAAAAAGAAAAAAGCCGGAAGTGGACGCTGTGGCTCAAGTGGTAGAGCGCTAGCCTTGAGCTGAAGAGCTGAGGGACAGCGCCCAGGCCCAGAGTTCAGGCCCCACAAAAGTTTCACAGCCGGGGGCTGGGAAGGTGGCTCAGTGGTAGTGCTTGCCTTGCATGCATGAGGCCCTGGATTTGATTCCCCAGCACCACATAAGCAAAAAGAAAAAAAAAAAGCCGGAAGTGGCGCTGTGGCTCAAGTGGTAGAGCACTAGCCTTGAGCTGAAAAGCTGAGGGACAGTGCCCAGGCCCAGAGTTCAGGCCCCACGACCGGACCCAAAACAAAAAACAAAACAAGAGTTTCACAGCCGGGCGCTGGTGGCTCATACCTGTAATCCCAGCTACTCAGGAGGCTGAGATCAGAGTATCTAGGTTCAAACCCAGCCTGGGCAGGAAAGTCCGTGAAATTCTTATCGCCAATAAACCACCATAAAACTGGAAGTGGCGCTGTAGCTCAAGTGGTAGAGCGCTAGCCTTGAGCTGAAGAGCTGAAGGACAGAGCTCAGGCCCAGAGTTCAAGCCCCATGACTGACCCCATCCCCCCCCCCAAAAAAAAAGTTTCACAGACTTTTCTGCCCGAGCTGGCTTTGAACCGAGATCCTCAGATCTCAGCCTCCTAAGTAGCTAGGCTTACAGGTGTGAGCTACTGGCACCCGGGATGGAATGTTCTTTTGAGAATAACACCTTGAGATTTTTTTTCCCCCTCGAAGGATCCACTATAGCTAGGCACCAATGGCTCATCCCTGTATTCCTAGCTACTCAGGAGGCTGACATCTGCGGACTGCTATTCAAACCCAACCTGAGCAGGAAAGTCTGTGAAACTCTTTATCTCTAATTAACCACCAAAAGCCAGAAGTGGAGCTGAGGCTCAAGTTGTAGAGTGCTAGACTTGAGAAAAAGCAGCTCAGAAACAGTGCCCAGACCCTGAGTTTAAGCCCCAGGACCAGTAGCAAAAAAATAAATAAATAAATAAAAGCCCATGAAAATCTCACTGACAACCAGCAAAAAGTCAGAAGTGGAGTTATGGTATAAGTGGTAGTACACCACCTTTGATAGAAAAAGTGGAGGGAGAACACGATGCCCTGAGTTCAAGCCCCAGTACTGGCATACATGCACACACATAACCAAGAACTTGAACGCAGATCTAACTTAAGCCCAAATTCTTTACTATGATCAGATACTGCTACTTCTTTGGGGCCTCAGCACCACTCCAAAACTAACAGCCCAATTCTTCTTGTGAGCAGCTATTGTGATACCTTCCCTGGTACAATTACATCAGCCAGGGCCACTCAGTATCTGCATGGGAAGGACAGGGCAACATAAAAGCCTTGCCAGGGACAGGGTAGTGGCAGGCAGTTAGGGAGCTACACAACACTTGGGGATTTTTTTTTTTTTGGTGCTAAAACAGAGTTTTGAACTCAGGGCCTCCCACTTGTTAAACTGGTCCTTTACTATCTGAGCCTCACTTCCAGCTCTTTTTGCTCTGGTTAACTGAGATAGGGCTCACACACACTCCCACCCCAGGAGGGCCAGCCTGGACCACAATCCCATTTAGGCTTTCCTCTGTGGGTAAGATTAATAGGCACATACCACCATGCCCAGTCACTTTGGGTAATTTTTAAAGACAGGAAAAAACAACAACAACAACAAGTTAGCTTCACGCTGGAAAATTAACCATGTCAGGGAGGGCAAAGTTCAAAATGGCCGAGGTTCATTCAGTTCCTTCTTTCAAGCCAATATTCTGGAATTTTACTATGAACCAAAGTTCACTGTTGGCTTCGACCCCCAAACCAGAGAGGGAACCAAGAAACATACTGCAGCGAACCAAATTCTGTAATGCAGGAAGAGAGTTGAGGACTGAAGAAAGGCCTGACCAGGATCCAAAGGTCTCCCCACCCTCCTTCTCCATCTTGGGCTCTCCAGTGACTGAGGAACTTCCCCCAGGTGTAACTGTGGCCACCACTCCTCTGGGAAACGGCTCTGAAGAAGACCCTAAGGCTCAGACTGGCTTCTAGAACTCACCAGATAAAACCTTGACACCTTCCCCTCCCCATCCTAGCCATAATGCTGTAGTTGCTTCTTACCACTAAAACTGAGTTCCCGAAGCTTCTCCAAAGCAATTGAAGGCTCCTTCAGGACATCCTGGAAATCTGCAATCCTACAAAGGAGGAGAGGGTGGTAACTGGAGCTCACTTTGCAGCCCCCACCCTCATGCCACCAGTGCAATGATCATTTCATTAAACCCAGGAACGGGGAGGCCATCAAAAGATAGGAGAGAGGGCTGGGAATGCAGCGTACTGGTACAGTGTTTGCCTGGCATGCATGAAACTCTGGGTTTGATCTCCCAGTACCACATAAACAGAGAAAGCCAGAAGTCATGCTGTGGCTCAAGTGGCAGCTCAGCAACAGTGTCCAGGCCCGAGATCAAGCCCAGGACTGGCAAAATAAATACATAAATAAATGAATGAATGAATAAATAAATAAGAGATCTGAGCAGTTTTCTTGTCTATAGGGCACTGGAATGAGCACTATAAAATTAAGCATTTGCTAAGCCTATTCAGGAGGCTCTATCTGAGATCATGGTTCAAAGCCAGCCAGGGCATAAAATGCTTATCTCTGAACAACCACCAAAAAGCCAGAAGTGAAGCTGTGGCTGAAGGGCAAGAGTGCTAGCTTTGAGCAAAAAAGGCTCAGGGGTGGGCTGGGAACGTGGCTCAGTGGTAGAGTGCTTGCCTTGCATGCATGAAGCCCTGGGTTTGATTCCTCAGCACCACATAAGCAGAAAAGAAAAGCCAGAAGCGGTGCTGTGGTTCAAGTGGTAGAGTGCTAGCCTTGAGCTGAAGAGCTGAGTGACAGAGCTCAGGCCCAGAGTTCAGGCCCCATGACTGGCAAAAAAAAAAAAAAAAAAGCTTAGGGGCAGTGCCTAGGCCCTGAGTTCAGGCTCCAGTATTGGCACAAAAAGTAAATTACTTAATTACATTAAAGCATTATCTACTATACAGAGAGCTGGCGTTTATTTATTGAACACTACAAAAAGGCCAAGAGTAGCCCAGATTACAGCTACTACCGTGAGACTCAAGCAATTCTAGGAATTGGGAGTAACTGGATTAGCAAACAATGGGTCTGTGCAATCTGCCCGCAGTTTCCACGTTCAGAAAAGTAACTATTGTAAGTCTTCCAGACCTGTCCTCGGGCAAGGACAAAAGATAAATAGTAACTCCTAGAGGAAGAAGAGGAAAAAAAAAAAAAAGAGGAAAAAAATTTGGCCAACGGTGCAAGATGTGGCCTGGGGGAGGCCAGGCTGGTTCTCTTGGGTTTCTAGGAAGAAAGGGGCACGGGGGGGGGGTGCGGGGAGCATTTGGTGAAAGGAGGGTGCTGGGGGTCGGGGGCAGATGCTGGAAGAGGCAGACATCTCGGGAAGGAAGGAGGTTCGGGCCAGGGAGGGCCACGTCCGCGGGGACCCCAGCGGCTCGGCCACTCCTCCCCTCGGGCCCACAGGCGCCTGGGCGAGGCGGAGGCCCCCGCGACCCTCGGCCGGGCCTTGCACTCCGGGCTGCGCAGGCGCCGGCCCGCCCTGCACCGCAGCCCCGGCGCTTAGCCGGGGGCAGCCGGGGCGATCGGGCCCGGGCGCCCCTTACCGGCTCTTGTGCAGACTCGACATGGCGTTGACTTCTGAACCCCCGGGTGCCTTTGCAGCCTCGGGAGTCACCGCCGCCCCCCGGGGACGCGGGGCGCTCCGCGAAAGCCTCCGGCCGGAAACAAACCCGCGAGCAGTGCGCGTTCCGACCTGCCCGGCCCCGCCCACAGTCACGTGCGGAGCATTTCCCCCCCTCCTCCCGCGCTGCGCATGCGCTCTGCGCGCGCCTCGTGTGCTTTTCCTGAGCTTCCGGGAACTTTTTTTTTTCCTTTTCTTAATATTTGAGAGTGCTAGACTTGAGAAAAAGCAGCTCAGAAACAGTGCCCAGACCCTGAGTTTAAGCCCCAGGACCAGTAGCAAAAAATAAATAAATAAATAA
>NW_012267271.1:5019698-5028784 GCF_000151885.1 Dipodomys ordii | reverse complement strand
CCTAGTACTGGAATAAATTTAAAAAAAAAAAAAAAAGAGGGAAAGAGGTGTCCCTGTTCAGGCCTTACAAGAGTCTCAAGGACTTTCCTGTCCAAGCTGGTTTTGTACTGTAATCCTCAGATCTCAGCCTCCTGATAGCTGGGATTACCGACATGAGCTACTGTTTGGTTTCTTTTTCTTTCTCTTATTTATTCTTTTGGTGCCAGTCAGTCCTGAGCTCTGACCCTGAGCTTTTGTGCTGAAGGCTATCGCTCTACAACTTCAGCTAGGGCTCCATTTCTGGCCTTTTGGTGGTTAATGGTAGATAAGAGTCTCCGAATCTCAACCTTGATCTGAGGATCACAATTTGAGGCCAGCCTGATCAGGGGAAGTCCTTAAGATTCTCATCTCTGGGGAAGATGGCCCAGTGGTAGAGTGCATGCATGAGACCCTGGGTTCAATTCCTCAGCCCCACATAAAAAGAAAAAGCCGGAGGTGGTAGAGTGCTAGCCTTGAGCTAAAGAAGTTCAGGGACAGCACCCAGGCCCTGAGTTCAAGCCTCAGACTGGCAAAAATAAATTAAATACCTTTGTATGAAATATATAATAAGCATTGACATAATTGCACAATGGCAGGGGTCTTGCATTAATAGCCAGATCATGAGCTTCCTATTTATGTTTTCTATGTAGATGGCAAGGATAGGTACACACACTAGTATAGTCAGCTTTCTTGGTTGAGATGAGGGCTCATGAACCTTATGGCTAGACTGGCCTCTCACCTCAATTCTTCCCATTTCTATCTGCCAAGTATCTAGGATTATGGTGGTGAGCCACTTATCTGGCTTGCTTTTATCTGTTTAATCTTGGTGCTGGTATTGTAGCCCAGGGCTTCAAGCATGCTATTCAGATGCTCTAATGCTGATCCACACTGCCAATTCAATGTTTCTCAAAATTATTTTGACCTTTGTATTTTGTCCTTGACATTCTATCTTAACTTTGGAACGAGCTTGTAAATTTCTAGGGAGAAAAATACCTGCTGAGGTTTTTATTTTAATTGCATTGAATCTATAGATCAATTTGGAAATAACTAATTTTTAAAATCATCAGATCAGCCGGGCACTGGTGGCTCACACCTGTAATCCTAGCTACTCAGGAGGCTGAGATCAAGTGGTAGAGTGCTAGCCTTAAGCTGAAGAGCTGAGGGACAGCGCCCAGGCCCAGAGTTCAGGCCCCACAACCGGACCCAAAAAAAAAGAAAAAAAAAAAGAATCTTTCGAGTAGTATGGAGGTTCCTCAAAAGACTCCACATAGAGTTCCCCTATGACCCAGCAATCCCACTTTGGGGCATTTACCTAAATAATCACAAACAAGACCATTCTAAAGCTACTAGCACAACCATGTTTACTGCAGCATTATTTACCATAGCTAAGATATGGAACCAACCCAGATGGCCCTCAGTAGATGAATGGATCAAGAAAATGTGGTATATATATACACAATGGAATTCTATGCCTCTATCAGAATGACATTGCCCCATTTGTTAGGAAATGGAAAGACTTGGAAAAAATTGTATTAAGTGAAGTAAGCCAGGCCCAAAGAAACATAAGTCCCATGGTTTCCCTTATTTACAGTAACTAGTATATGTCTGAGACAAGCAGAAAAGGTCAGATAAGTTGATGTTAGGTGAAATGAACCCCAAGATAAGTATTTAAATGTTTTTTCTTTCTTGGGATTGTTTCTAACATATTTATAAGATGATTTCTTTGTTGCTTTGTATGTCCCTTCCCCACAGTATAACCCCTGGTTTCATTGTATTTGAAGTTAGTATAATTTGTGGAGGGGAAGGGCAAAAACAAACCATTTAAATAGGGATACAGGTAGACCCATTGTAACAATGAGATGTACAAGTCATTATGTTGAAAAACGAACTTTACAACTTTGGGGGGGGGGGGGGGGAGAGGGTAGGGGGAGGAAATGGGAAGGAATGGAAAGGGGAAACAAAGGAGCATGCCTTGCATGCTCGAGGCCCTGGGTTCCATTCCTCAGCACCACATAAGCAGAAAAAAAAAAGCTGGAAGTGGCACTGTGGCTCAAGTGGTAGAGTGCTAGTCTTTTTTTTTTTTTGGTCGGTCATGGGACTTGAACTCTGGGCCTGGGCGCTGTCCCTCAGCTCTTCAGCTCAAGGCGAGCGTTCTACCACTTGAGCTACAGCGCCACTTCCGGTTTTCTGGTGGTTTATTGGAGATAGGAGTCTCACGGTCTTGTCTCTCCTGCCCGGGCTGGCTTTGAACCGCGATCCTCAGATCTCAGCCTCCTGAGTAGCTAGGATTATAGAGGCATGAGCCACCAGTGCCCGGCTTAGAGTGCTAGTCTTGAGCTGAAGAGCTAAGGGACAGTGCCCAGGCCCAGAGTTAAGGCCCCACGAACGGACTCCCCCCCAAAAAAGAAATGTACTCATTATCTTGCCCATGTAATTGTAACCCCTCTGTACAGTATTTTCACAATTAAAAAAAAAAAAAGAATATTTCGGACTTTCCTGCCTGGGCTGGTTTTGAATCATGATCCTCAGATCTTAGCCTCCTGAGTAGCTAGGATTACAGGTGTGAGCCACTGGCGCCTGGCTCCATGAGACTCCTATCTACAATAAACTATTCAGGGGCTGAGAATGTGGCTTAGTGGTAGAGTGCTTGCTTAGCATGCATGAAACTCTGGGTTCAAGTCCTCAGTACCACATAAAGAAAAAAAGGCAGAAGTGGTACTGTGGCTCAAGTGGTAAAGTGCTAGCCTTCAGCTGAAGAGCTCAGGGACAATGTCCAGACCAAGGGTTCAAGCCCCATGACCAACAACAAACAAACATGTGCTTGCATTTAGGACAACTCATAAAAGCACAGTGCCCAGATAGGGTATTCTATAGGATAAAAAAAAATTTTTTTTTTGGTCAGTCGTGGGGCTTGAACTCTGGGCTTGGATGCTGTCCTTCAGCTCCTCAGCTCAATGGGAGTGCTTTACTGCTTGAGCCACAGCACCACTTCCAGTTTTCTAGTTGTTTATTGGAGATAAGAGTCTCATTGACTTTCCTGCTTGGGCTAGCTTTGAACCACGATCCTCAGATCTCAGCCTCTGGAGTAGCTAGGATTACAGGTGTGAGCCACCAAAGCCCAGCTTATATGATAAAAATTTTTTTTTTTGGGTCCGGTCGTGGGGCCTGAACTCTGGGCCTGGGCGCTGTCCCTCAGCTCTTCAGCTCAAGGCTAGCGCTCTACCACTTGACCCTCAGCCCCACTTCTGGTTTCGTTCTGCTTAAGTGGTGCTGAGGAATCGAACCCAGGGCCTCACGCATGCAAGGCAAGCACTCTACCACTGAGCCACCTTCCCAGCCCATGATAAAAATTTTATAAACAGAATTTACCTATTATCAAAAATAAGTTTGGCCGGGCGCTGGTGGCTCACACCTGTAATCCTAGCTACTCAGGAGGATGAGATCTGAGGATAGCAGTTCAAAGCCAGCCTGGACAGGAGAGACCGTGAGACTCCTATCTCCAATAAAACCACCAGAAAGCCGGAAGTGGCGCTGTAGCTCAAGTGGTAGAGCGCTCGTCTTGAGCTGAAAAGCTGAAGGACAGCGCCCAGGCCCAGAGTTCAAGCCCCAGGGCCGACCAAAAAACAAAAAAACAAAACAAAAATAAGTTTGTTTTTATCAGAATCCAGAATCTAGGAACCACAGAATCATACCTATAGTTGTAGCTACTTTGGCAGCTGAGGAAGGAGGCTGAAGGTTCAAAGCCATCCCAGGAAGATAAACCTGAAACTTTTATCTCCAAACAACCAGCAAAAAAGCTGGAAGTGGATATATGGCTCAAGTAGTAGAGCAACAGCCTTGAGTGAAAAAGCTAAGCAAGAGCATGAGGCCTGAGCTCAAGCCCCAGCACTAGCAAAAAAGAAAAAAAAAAAGAATCTGGAGACTTGGAGACTAGGTATGGTATTTGCGTAGTATGTACTAACTAGGCACAAACCCCTGTAACCATTTAAGAAATAGAAACAATCTAGCGCAGCCAGGCATCCGTGGCTCACACCTGTAATCCTAGCTACTCAGGAGGCTGAGATCTGAGGATTGAGGTTCAAAGCTAGCCCAGGTAGAAAAGTCCATGAGAGGGGCTGGGAAGGTGGCTCAGTGGTAGAACACTTGCCTTGCATGCTCAAGGCCCTAGGTTCGATTCCTCAGCACCACATAAGAAAAAAAAGCCGGAAGTGGTGCTGTGGCTCAAGTGGTAGAGCGCTAGCCTTGAACTGAAGAGCTGAGGGACAGTGCCCAGGCCCCACCACCGGACCCCCAAAAAAAACAAACAAAGAAAAGTCCATGAGATGCTTCAATTAACCACCAAGAAACTGGAGGGGGCACTGTGACTCAAGTGGTAGAGTGCTAGCCTTGAGCTGAACGGACAGCTGAGGGACAGCGCCCAGGCCCAGCACCCAAGCCCAGAGTTCAAGCCGCATGACCAAAAAAAAAACCAAAACAAACAAACAAAAAAACCAGAAGCAGCAGCAGCAGCAGCTCAGGGATAGTGTCCAGACACAGAGTTCAAACCCCAGGATCGGCAAAAACTGTAAGTAAAAAAGCATCCAGCACTAGACATGTATCTATAACATTTACTCAGGTCTATCCCTAGCATTGGGGGAAAAATACCCTAGTATTGTCAAGAGAAACATAATAGGTTAATTTATAATTGTTATGAAGTTAATCTGACTGGTACATGGCTCAGTAGTAGAGCACTTGCAGCCCTGGGTTCAAAGCCCAGCAACAGGAAAACAAAATAAATAGATTTGAACTCATGAATCTTGTTCACTGCAACATTTCAACTTGCTTTAACGTTGATAGTCATACATTTATATAAAATAATTCACATACAAATGAAAATGGAAGAACAGGACTCTAGTGGTTGGTAGTGAACTCGCCTAGCAAGCCCAAGGCTTGGAGTTCAAATCCCAGTACTGAAGAGAGGGGTGAGGGGAGAAAGAGTAACCAGGGCCACTGGCTCCCTCTATCATATAGCTACTCAGGGAGATCAGTTTGAAGCCCACCTCGAAAGTCCATGAGACTCTTATCTCCAATCATCCACCAAAAAGCCATAAGTACAGCTGTGGCTCAAGTGGTAGAGTTCCAGCCTTGAGTGAAAAAGCTCGAGGATAGCTCCTTGGCCCAGAGTTCAAGCCCTAGTACTGGAATAAATTTAAAAAAAAAAAAAAGCAAGGAAGAAAGCAGCAAATGCATGATTTCTATCCTCTGTTTTTCCACTTGGATAAGATACTTAGGTACATTTTGGCTCCATGAAGAAAACTTATTTTTTTATTTTTATTTTTGTCAGTCGTGGGCTTGAACTCTGGGCCTGGGCGCTGTCCCTTAGCTCTTCAGCTCAAGGCTAGTGCTCTGCCACTTGAGCCACAGCACCACTTCCAGCTTTTTCTGTTTATGTGGTGCTGAGGAATTAAACCCAGTACCTCATGCATGTGAGGCAAGCACTCTACCACTGAGCCACCTTCCCAGACCCTAGAGAAAACTTTTCTAATATCAAGAAGAGAAAAAGAAAATTGTCAGGCATCAGTACCTCACACCTCTAATCCAAACTAGCTACTCAGGTGGCTGAGGTCTGAGGAACGTGGTTTGAAGGCAGATGAGGCAGGAAAGTCTGTGAGATTATTATCTCCAATAAGCTACTAGAATAAAAATCAGAAGTAGAGTATGCCTCAAGTGGCAGAGCACTAGCTTTTAGCAAAGAAGCTCAGGGACAGCACCTAGGCTCTGATTTCAAGCCCCAGGAACTAGCACATACACAAAAAAAGTTTGTCCATCAAGGTGAATTTTTTTTTCTGATTATATGGCTTGAACTCGGGGCCTGGATGCACTGATCCTGAGCTCTTTTGCTTGAGGCTAGAGCTCTACCACTTTGAGCTACAGAGCCACACTTCTGGTTTTCTGGTGGTCATTAAATGGAGATAAGAGTCTCATGGACTTTCCTGCCTGAGTTGGCTCTGAACCACAATCCTTAGAGCTCAGCCTCCTGAGTAGCTGGAATTACAGGTGTGAACCACCAGCACCGGCTACACAGTGAATTAATTCTTAAATACATTCTCTGAATGCCTGTGTGCTAGCTGAATAGCTTTTGACACAATTTGTACACTTTTAGTATGGATAGTACATAGTGTGGTATCTCCAAGCCAATAGATGGGCTTTATTTGCCTCCTAGGATGCCCTAATCGCTGCCCCCTGGAAGCACCATCTGTTTTGAAGTTCTGAGCTTTTGCAGCAGTTTGGGAACGGGTCCAGGTGAATAAAGGTGAAGTTCATCCATCTCTCCAGTAGAGGGCGCACACCCGCAACGGGATTTGTCAGCCAGTTGTTTCCTGGGTTTGTGGGTACTCTGCTTTGTTCCAACCTGGTATTGAGATCTCTTTCCTTACCCCTCTTCTTCTTCAGCTAGATTTTAGTGAGCTCGAGGTGGCAATAGGATTACTAGGGAATCGTAATAGCATTACAAGGGAATAAGGGAACCATGGATTTTTGGGGGGCCATAGATTTTTGGGGGGGTCCTTTGTTGAACTCTGGGCCTGGGTGCTGTCCCTAAGCTCTTCAGCTTAAGGCAAGGGCTCTACCACTTGAACCATAGTGCCACTTCTGGTTTTTGAGTGGTTAATTGGAGATAAGAGTCTCACAGGGACTTTCCTGCCCAGATTGGTTTTGAACTGCAATACTCAGATCTCAGCCTCCTGAGTAGCTAGGATTACAGGGGTGAGCCACCAGCACGCACCCAGCTCCATGGATTTTTTTTTGGGGGGGGTTGGGTCGTGGGGCCTGGGCGCTGTCCCTTAGCTCTTCAGCTCAAGGCTAGTGTTCTACCACTTGAGCCACAGTGCCACTTCCGGCTTTTTTGTCGTGGGGCTTGAACTCTGGGCCTGGGCGCTGTCCCTCAGCTCTTCAGCTCAAGGCGAGCACTCTACCACTTGAGCTACAGCGCCACTTCCGGTTTTCTGGTGGTTTATTGGAGATAGGAGTCTCACGGTCTCTCCTGCCCGGGCTGGCTTTGAACCGTGATCCTCAGATCTCAGCCTCCTGAGTAGCTAGGATTACAGGCGTGAGCCACCAGCGCCCGGCTCGGCTTTTTTCTTTTTGCTTATGTGGTGCTGAGGAATCAAACTCAGGGCCTCAGGCATGCAAGGCCACCTCCCCAGCCCGATTTGATTTTTTTTTTTAAGTATAGATGATTGCTTTAATTTCCTAAGGCCTCTACAACAAATTACCATAAACTGTGTTTCTGTTAAGCATTCTCTTTATTCTCTGGTTAATGGGGCAAGAGCTTGTGCTAAATAGTGAGACTATATCTTAATGCAAAACAAAACACACATAAAATAACCCTCTTTGTTATGAGTTCATTTTAGTTATTTTTTTGTGTGTGAAGCACCAATATCTCACACTTATAATCCCAGCTATGCAGGAAGTTAAGATGTAAGGCTTACACATCAGAGCCAGACAAATCTCTCTAACCAACCTGCAAAAAGCAGGTTAGAGGTGTGGCTCAACTGGTAAAACAGCAGCCAAGAGCAAAAGAGCCCAGCAAGAGCATTTTTCAAGTGCCAGAACCAATGTGGAATTTTTGCATCTAGAAGGATGGGAGGCACGGAAAGATACCGATCAAAGGGTATAAACTTTCCATTATAAAATGAATCAGCTCTGGGGATGGATGGTTCAGCATGGGTGATGTTAACGAATCTGATTGTGATAGTCATTACACAGAGTGTATGTATGTCAAATCATTATTTCATCTTTATTTGACAAATACTTCCAAATTAAATTAAGACCCTGCTGGTGGCCCACACCTGTCATCCTGGCTACTTAGGAGGCTGAGATATCAGGATCATGGTTTGAAACCAGCCCAGGCAGTAAAGTCCATGAAAATATTCTCTCTAATGAACCACCAAAAAAGCTGGAAGTGGAGTTGTGGCTCAAGTGGTAGAGTGTCAGCCCGAAACATAAATGCTCAAGGACAGTACCCAGGCCCTGAGTTCAAGCTCCAGGACCAGCACACACAATAAAGAATAAGTTAAAAATAAAATAAAAAAAAAAAACCTCTGATCCCATTAAGCATGAATACCCCATCCCTCAAAAGTTCATGGTTCATGACATGTACCTATTACACACAAGAGGAAAGCCCTCTCTCTCCTTTTTCTTTTCTCCTGTCTGAGGTCTGAGGCTCTGGATTCAATCCACAGCAAATTCCCGGCTGCCCCCGCCCCCGGTCCAAAAAAAAAAAAGGGGTTACTCAAGTAAGAGACACTGAAAGAGGAGGAGAGGAACTATGTTTTGCAGCCTGTGAGAGAGGTGGAGGATCATTAAAAGAACCCGAACTCCTGAAAGCTGTCAATAAAGGATAAAGGAGGGCCACAGGGGCGGGGCCGAGGGGCTGCGGAGGGCGCCGGGCGGGCGGGGCAGTGCCGGTGCCCGTCCGGGTGGCTGTGCGGGTGAAGGGCGGTGCAGGCTCAGACTCACATTTCGGACCAGTGACTGTGGCAGGTGGAAGTGTGCGGGAAGCGCGGGGACCGGGTCAGGAGGTTGCTGCAGAAATCCAGAAAATAAATGATGTCGGAGCAAAGTCGGGATCTGCTCCTGGGGGGAGGAGAGAGGGGCGAGTTTGAGACGTCCTTGGGACCCGCCACTGGAGCTGGGGCGCTGGGCGACGCGGGGGCCGGGCCCGCCCCGCAGCTCCGCACCTCGCGGTGACCCTCCGCGGGCTGAGGGCGGGCGGGCGCGGGGGAGGGCGGCTGCATCCGCACCTGTGGGCTGCGCGCCCTCTGAGGACCCGAGAGAGACGTTCGAGCGGGGCGCGGGCAGCCGAGCTAAGCCGGGCAAGTGAGGTCGGGGATGCGGGAGGTGCGGGATGCGGGGGTCGGGGCGCGGGAGGACTCGAGCGGGTGAGGTCCGGCGTGACCTTTGGCTCACGGGGCCCCTCGCGGGAAGCTCGTCGTGACCTCTGACCCAGGCCCGAGAGGTCCTGGGCCCGGGACTCCAGGGCCCGGACGAGAGGAGCTCCGGGAGGACGCGCGCGCCCCCGGCCCGCA
>NW_012267271.1:5009212-5019503 GCF_000151885.1 Dipodomys ordii | reverse complement strand
AATCTGAGGATCACAGTTTAAAGCCAGTTTGGGCAGGAAAGACTATGAAACTCTTAACTCCAATTAACCCTCAGAAAACTGGAAGTGGTGCTGTGTGACACACCAGATTCCATCTCTAGCATTGCAAAAATAAAAATGAAAACAAAAGTCCAGAGTACTAAGAAGGCTCTGGACGGACGGGACCCCCCCTCCCTCGGCGCTCTGGCCCCGGACTCTCCCGGCCCCGTCCCCCGCACCTCCTCTTCCACGGAGACCCCGCCGCAGCCTGCGCCGGGGCGGCCCGGCCCAGGGTAGGTCCGGGGCCCCGGGTTTGTCCCTGCGCCCGCCTCCTTCCCCTCCTCCCTCCCGGGCCTAAGCTTTGCAACCTCTTCTCGCCGGGGTCCACTTGGACCAGGGGTCGGCGGGGGGCTCCCCGCGTCGCCCTGGGGCGCCAGCTGCGAGAAATGGTGCCTCTAAATCCCCGCTCCCTCCGGAGAGAGAATGACGCCCCTCCAAGATGGGGGATCGAGCTTCTGCTCCTCCTACCTGTTGGAGGAGCTGAGGCCCCCTCCCCCCAGCAGAGCGGGGTGCCTGCGGGTCTGCACCGGCGCCCTGCGGGGGTGACAAGTTCAGGGAGGTAGAACAGAGTGGGGAAAGGGGTGGTGGGCTTGCTCTCCGAGGACCCAGGAAACCGAGAGGCGGATTGAAAGCGAAACGGCCTGCCGGCCTCGCCACACAACCCTGGGGGAGGAACTTGATTTGGCGGATCCTTGGCGAGGGATCGCAAGCCTTCTGGTGTTTACCTGTGCTTGTAACAATTGGTTTGTCAGAGGGAGGGCATGTGGCACGGTGGGGGTGGGGGTGAGGAGACTTTCTATATGCTCTTTCTCGCAGAATGGTTCAGACTGGTTGGAATGATGGTGAGAGACAGCTTTGAAAAGGTGGCAGGAGGTTGTGCTTACAGCAGATGGTTGTCACCAAGGGAGGGGCCACTCTACGTTTGCTCATTCAGCAACTAGTAGACATACCGTATTTAAAGAGGTCATAAGTGTCAGGAGAAAAAGCAGAAAGGACCATGGAGAAGGCCAAAAAATGGACTCTCTGACTCTCTCTCTCCCTCTCTGCCTCTCTCTCTCCCTCCCTCTCTCTCTCCCTCTTCCTCCCCCTTCCTTCCTTTCTTTCTTTCTTCCTTTCCTTCTTTCTTTCTCTTTTTGTTTTTCTTTTCTTGTTTTAAATAGAAGGGGTGAGGGAAGGTCTCTAAGCAGAGATAAGGGAGCAAGCCATGCAGTTCTCTGGTGGCAGAACATTGAACAGCAGGTGCAAAGATTCTGAGGTGGTATACCTCATAATTCAAAACAACAACAAAAAACAATCATCAGTGGCCCACACTTGTTATCCTAGCTACCCAGGAGGTTGAGAGCTCAGAGGATCATGATTCAATGCCAGCCTAGGCTGGCTTCAAAATAATCTGCAGGGGCTGGGAAGGTGGCTTAAAGGAAGAGTGCTGGCCTTGCATGCATGAAGCCCTGGGTTCAATTCCTCAGAACCACATAAGCAGAAAAAGCTGGAAGTGGTGCTGTGGCTCAAGGAGTAGAGCACTAGCCTTGAGCTGAAGAGTTGAGGGACAGTACCCAGGTCCAGAGTTCAGGTCCTACAACCCACACACATACAAAAAATTTTTTTCAAAGATAACCACAAAAAGCTAAGCTGGAGGTATGGCTCAAGTGGTAGAGTGTGAAACAAGCAAGCAAAGCCAATTGAGGTAAGCCCCCAAGTTTCAGATATTGGCCAAAGGAAGAGAAAAAAAATCAACAAGAGAAGGTAGGGTAAAGGAACTGAAGAGTGGTTGTCAAGGAAGTTGGAAAACAGCTGGGACCAGATAATGGTGGGGAGCATGCAGGGAGCATGCAGGGCCATGGGTGCCTAATGAGCACTTTTGTTGGATTGTCTTGTCGTTGAAAAAAATGCAGATTTGTTTCAGATAACAAATGGCTATTGTGCTCTGACTTATGTTATAAGTGCCCTTTTCCTTTTTTTTTGGTTATGGGGCCTAAGTACTGTCCCTGAGTTTTTGCAATCAAGGCTAGCACTCTATCACTTTGAGCCATAGCTCCATTTAGTCCTATTTTTTTTTTTTTTGCCAGTCATGGGGCCTGAACTCTGGGTCTGGGCGCTGTCCCTCAGCTCTTCAGCTCAAGGCTAGTGCTCTACCACTGGAGCCACAGCGCCACTTCCGGCTTTTTCTGTTTATGTGGTGCTGAGGAATCGAACCCAGGGCCTCATGCTTGCAAGGCATGCACTGTACTGCTGAGCCACCTTCCCAGCCCATTAGTCCTATTTTTTTAATGACCGTTGATACAGTAAATACAAACAAGACAGCTAGAGGACATGGTAGTTAAATCATACCTCTTCCTACCTCAGTCTTCTCATCTGTTAACCAGCAGTGTGCAGTTCAGGGTAGAGCACAGCATGGGCTGAGTACATAGCCCTCATGGTGGTGGTGGTTACTGATGTCAAGGCACTGTCTGTCTGCATGTCTCCTGCAGAGTGCTTTCATCACCAGTTGGTGGTGGCACCAGCTCTGGCTGCCACCCTGGGCAAGTAGGATTTGGGGGATACTGATGAGGCCAGGTAGAGACTTCCTGCCACCTGCAATAACACTGATGTTAGTAGCAGTTCCTACAGGAAATTTGGTAGCTTGGTCCTGGCCTCTTTGCTAACAGGGGAAGGTGATAGGACTATTCAATAGGGAAATCCCCCTTTTTCTCCTGAGTAAAATGGTGGTGTTGGTTGAGTGTGATTGGGGACAGGTTGGGCCTCACTTGTGAGGTTGGATCCGTATGGCCAGGCAGTAGGTGGAAGCTGTTGATCCTGGCAGAGGCTGAGGTTTTGCAGCCTGTGTTATAAGACAATCACCTTGTATTTCCCTACTTATCCTTCATGCCTGGCTACATCATCACATCCCAATCATAGGCTGAACAGAGCCAGAGAATTTGAAAATGAAAGGGCAAAGGACTGAGAGGGTGTAGCTCAATGGTAGTATGCTTGGCTAGCATGGCTGACACACCAGATTCCATCTCTAGCATTGCAAAAATAAAAATGAAAACAAAAGTCCAGAGTACTAAGAAGCTGAGTGCCCCCCCACCCGCCCCACATGTTAGAGTAGCTGCAGCTGGAACCCCAGAATATTGACTTCGGAGCTCACATTCATGCCACAGCTGTACTGCTGGTTTGCACTGTATCTTGGATAATTCCCGTATATTTTGTGGGTCTCAGTCTCCCTCCATACCCAGTAAATGACATCATCTTCCCTTACCTGAAGGCCAATGGGAAGATGGGTTATGAAGGAGCTTGGTGCCCTTTGAAGCTCTCTACAGATGCCACGAGCTCTTAGCTCTCGCTTGGCTTCATTATGTCAGCTGCTCTTGGGTTCAGAGACCCTTGTGGGGCTACTTGAAGACCAATGGCGTATCTGCTTAGCTGTCACTGGAGCTGGTTTCCCAGCAATGAGAGCTGAGTAGGCAGAAGGGGCTCTAGGAGCCTGGCTGCCCTTGAGAATTATTGGTTACCTTCTGCCATTCTTTTTTTTTTTTTTGTCTGTCATGGGGCTTGAGCTGTGGGCCTGGGCGCTGTCCCTCAGCTCTTCAGCTCAAGTCTAGCGCTCTACCACTTGAACCACAGCACCGCTTCTGGTTTTCTTAGTGGTTTATTAGAGATAAGAGTCTCACGGCCTTTCCTGCCCGGGCTAGCTTTGAACCGTGATCCTCAGATCTCAGCCTCCTGAGTAGCTAGAATTACAGGCATGAGCCACCAGCGCCCGGCCTTCTGCCATTCTTTCTGCGCCTTCCTCAGCAGGTACCATCTATAGCACACATCTATGTGAAAGACTGACCAGACTGAAGGTGGGCAACCCAGCTGGCTCAAGCGTACCACAACCACCTTCTACACACTGTAATGGAGGCCCTGGGGTGTCAGAAAGGAAGCGTCTAGTCCTGTGGCAGTGCCAGTGGCATACTTCCCATAATGCCTCATCGTCTGTGTTTGCTATACAAGAAAGTTCCAGGTTGTAAGGACAGTAAAGACAGTGGCAGGTGATGTCCAAAAGAGAAGCCATCCTGGAGGAACCACCCCTGCCAGGTCTGTTTGTGGGACCAATGAGAACATGCCTGGGAAGCTCAAAGCCCTGGGTCTCAAGCTAGTAAATTGTATACGTGGATCATCTCTGGCTACTCCGGCACATCCTTGTTTGGGGTTGGGACATGAAGCCATCTAGTAGATACCAAGGACTGACGTACCAGTGGTGCTCTGCATGAGTGTGGTCATGAAGTTGGCACAAACAGAACACAGGCAGTTTGGTTCCTAGCCTGCCCTAGTGCACTCAGGCCTGTGCCCCGCCCCCTTTTATAGTATTTGGTAATTGTTTCTTTATCAAGAGAGGATGGAGATACCAGCAGCCATTCCTCCCTCATTCCATTCCATTCCCTCCCACCCTCCTTCTTTTTCTTCCTCCCTTCCTCCTTTACTTCCTTCCTGATCTCTCCCCCTCTCCCCCCCTTTTTTAATGCCAATACCAAGGCTTCAAGTCAGGGCCTCGAATTCTTATTTGACCTTTTCCCCACTCACAACTGGTGTTCTACCACTTGAGCCATTCCTCTAGTTCCAGAGTTTTGCAGGTTAAGATTAGAGTCTTGCCGGGCACTGATGGCTCACGCCTGTAATCCTAGCTACTCAGGAGGCTAAGATCTGAGAATCACAGTTCAAAGTCAGCCCAGGCAAGGAAAGTCCATGAGACTCTTATCTCCAATAAACCACTAGAAAACCGGAAGTGGCGCTGTGGCTTAGGTGGTAGAGCACTCGCCTTGAGCTGAAGAGCTGAGGGACAGTGCCCAGACCCAGAGTTCAAGCCCCATGACTGACCACCCCCCCAAAAAAAATAGAGTCTTACGGATTTGTCTGTCCAGGCTGGCTTTAAACCATGATTCTCAGATCTCAGCCTCTTGAGTAGCTATGATTATAGGTGTGAACCACTGGTACTGGTACCCTGCTTGCTTGCTTGCTTCCTTCCTTTTTTTTTTGCCAGTCATGGGGCCTGAACTCTGGGCCTGGGTGCTGTCCCTCAGCTCTTCAGCTCCAGGCAAGCACTCTACCACTTGAGCCACAGCGCCACTTCCGCTTTTTCTGCATATGTGGTGCTCAGGAATCGAACCCAGAGCCTCATGCATGCAAGGCAAGCACTCTACCACTCAGCCACCTTCCCAGCCCTGCTTTCCTTCTTTCTTTCTTTCCTTCCTTCCTTCCTTCCTTCCTTCCTTCTTTCCTCCCTTCTTTCTTAACAATATCTCTATAGACCAGCCCTGCCTCAAGCTCTTATTCCTCCTGCTTTAGTTACAGGCATGCACCATCACACCTTGCCTTCACTCTATTTCTATATCTTCCTAGCATTACCTGCCCTCAGATTTAGCCAAGTGATCTCTGACCTTCACCTGCACCTTTGTTCCCTGGAGTCTCTGACATTTTCCCTGATTCCCTTTACAGCAGCCTCTCAGTCCAGCCTCTTGTCCAGGATCTTCCCTGGCCTAGAGCATCTAGCCTTAGTAAGTAGGGCATTTGTTTGGGCTGCCCCAGCTCATGGGTTAATATTTCACAAGGTGGGCGGTGCTCCAAGGCTCCCCAGCGCCTCTGTTCTCTGTGTCAGGATGCTGTGCTTGCCCTTGCTGCCTCCTCTGGACCTCGCTCCTCTGCTCTCTAGCATGCATGTATGATGGAAGAGCTTTAGGGGTGAGGAGAATTCTGGCTTTGGCTTAGGCTTGTGTTTAGCTCTGTCCATCTTGAGATCTCAGTCGAGCTTCACGTCCTGTCCTTCAACATCTTGTCAGCTTCAACATCTTGTCAGTGAATAAGCTGGCTGGCCATGTCAGAGGGCCTTGCCAAGACCTTTCCTGCACCAACCAACTGTATGTTGCTGCTGAATGCCAGGCACAAGTCGGCGCCGGGATGTGGGTGTGGGTGTGGGTGCCAATGTCCCAGAGCTCATGGGCTGGGGGAGGGGTTGGAGACAGATTGTTATGTGACCCATTAGTTCACTAGTGGCCCTGTATGTGTGTGTGGGGGGGGACATATTGTATTGGTTAAATAGGAGACTGAAATAAAGATTGTAGGGAATTAGCTTGGTTCCAGAGCATCCAACATGGAGGTGGGGTTCTAGAGCTATGGTTACTGTTTTTCTCTTTCCCTTCCCACTGGCTCTTCCCCAGGAGGATCCTGTTTTAGAGAACTTGCAGGAAAATGGATGGATAATACAAAGTTTCTCCTTGTATGGCGGGCTGTCAAAATCAATATCCTTTCTGTCCCCATGCTAGAATCCAGATGGCTGTGCCTGCCCCCAAAATGAGGGTTCCTCCTCTGTACATCATCTTTATAATAACAATTTTAAAAATTTGAGTTTGGGGCCAGTGGCTGACCTGTAATCCTAGCTACTCAGGAGGCTGAGATCTGAGGATCACAGTTTAAAGCCAGTTTGGGCAGGAAAGACTATGAAACTCTTAACTCCAATTAACCCTCAGAAAACTGGAAGTGGTGCTGTGGCTCCAAGTGGCAGTGCTCTAGCCTTGAGTGAAAAAGCTCAGGGACAGTGCCCAGGCCCTAAAACTGACAACAAAAAACAAAAAAACCTAAGAATGAGAGTCCCTCAATTCTAAGGGGTAGATAGAGTGAGCAGAGTATCTCTGATGGGCACCAGGTCTGAGCTGGCATAGGCAGGGAGCGCTAGGTAGAGTAGGCAGAGGTGGTTGTCTCTGATAGGCACCGTGCCTAAGCTGACCTGGGCAGGGCGTCGAGCCCTCAGGCCTCTTGGCTAGCCACCTTTCAGTCACTGCCTGCTTTGGGAGCCTTTGGTGACCTTAGCAATTGAGGTGGTGGTGCCTCCTCCACCTGAGGAGTAGCTGCCTGGCTACCCTAGGCCTTGACCTGCGGGAAGGGCAAAGCCCCTGGTGGCTCTCTCCCACACAGGCAGTCAGAGGCCTTGGCTGTGATCAGTTTCCAGGGAATCATGGTCAGTGAGTCTTCACTCGGGCCATGGCATTTGTTGAAAACTGCTGTGTGTCAGGATCTGTGAACACAGCTTCCTGTGTTTAGGTCCCAGGGCTTGGGTCCATGGTGTCAACATCCAGCACCCTTCCTTTCAGCCTGTGCACCTCTTTCCCTTCATCCCAGGACACCTGTCTCTTCTCTGCAGCACCATATTTATCTAGGACTGATCTTTGCAGTTTCAGCTGAAATGCCTCTTCTAAAGAAGCCTGGCCTGAAGCTAGGCATTCAAGAGGCTGATACCTGGAGGATCATGTTCAAGGCCTGCCTGGCAGGAAAATCCCTGAGTCTCCATCCCCAGTTCAGTAGGAAGCATGGTTCAAGTGGTAGAGCACCAGCCATAGCACTTGAGTAAAATCCCTGGACCTGGGGGAGGGGTGGCTAGGAGGGGGAGCTGGCCAGCTCCAAGGAAGGCCCCTAGGTAGGAGGGTTTCTGGGCCTCACAGCCCTCTTGTCAGCTTCAGAACCCTGGGCCCAGTTACATGATAATGCATTTGTGTGCTTCAGCCCTTGTGTGTTTCCCCGCAGAGCCAAGATGTTCTGTGTGGGATGGAACCTTGCCTGGCTTGCTCACCTTGCTGAGGGAAGGCTAGGTACAGGAAAGCCATGCCAGACAAGTCAGGTTCCTGTCTTCCAGAGGCTACTGTCTGCTAAGGATGCCTGTGAGGCACCCCATGGGGGCACCCTAGCAGTGTAGGGGTGGCCACCCTTGTCCTGGGACTGGAGGACTAGCTAGTTTAACAGGAGAACTCAAAAACAGTGCCCTAGGTAGTACTATCTGGAGGAAGGAGATGTAGGAATGTGATTGGGAAGCCTGGCAACAGTATTTACAGCAGGAAGTGGAACGAATGATGTTGAATTTGGATGGTCCCAGATGAAAGACCTAAAGATGATCTGAGCCTCAGGCCTTCTGCCAGTCCAGGAAAGGAGGCCATCTGACTAGACGAGAGGGTCAAAGGGGACCCTGGGGGCCAGAAAGCTGGCTCCAGTCCCAAAGGCCAGGGGTGACTGCTGGAAGAGATTCCTGGCAGAGCAGGACCTGCCTGTGGCCCTGTCTTCTGGCTCCAGCCTCCTAGGCAGGAAAGGGCTACTGCTTCAAGTCTGGAAGGAGTGGAGGCAGGCAAAGGCCAAGCCGAATCTGAGAATCCTGCTCATTCTGCCTTCCCTTCAAGGTGTCACCTCTCCCATTGGACAGCTGACATATTGGGCCTTGTGGGAGGTCTTGGCTTAGGGGATACCGTCCCTGATCTGCATGAGGGCCAGGGCAGATAGTCATGATAAGAATGGGGTCTTTTCCCTGCATAGTACTAGATAGAGATTGAATCCAGGGTCCTGAACAGCTAGATAGCATTCTAACATTGAGCTATACCTCCATTTTCACCCTGCTTTAAATTTTTTTTTTTTTTTTACTTTGAAGCTGGCACCAGTGGCTCTCACCTATAATTCTAGCTACTCAGAAAGCTAGAATTAGCTGATCTGAGGATCATGATTTAGAGCTGGGCAGAAAAATCTGTGAGACTCATTTGTTTGTTTTGTCGGTCATAGGGCTTGAACTCTGGGCTTGGGCGCTCGCTGTAGCTCAGCTCTTCAGCTCAAGGCTAGTGTTCTGCCACTTAAGCCACAGCGCCACTTCTGGCTTTTTCTGTTTATGTGGTACTGAGGAATCGGACCCAGGGCTTCATGCATGCAAGGCAAGCGCTCTACCATTAAGCCACATTCCCAGCCCTCCGTGAGACTCTTGATTTCCAGTTAACCAGCAAAAGAGCCACAAGTGCAGGTATGGCTCAAGTGGTAAGCAACAGCCTTGAGTGAAAAAGCTAAGCAAGAGCATGAGGCTCTGAATTCAAGCTCCATTACTGGCCCACACAAAAAAATTGACTTTGATACATGGTCTTGGGATGCCTTTGAACTTGCTGTGTAGCCCAGGCAGGTGTCAGACTTCTCCTGCCTCAGCCGCCTAAGAAGTTGGCACTATGGTGTGTGATGGTTTCTTATTCCTGTTTTAGAGGAAAAGATGGTAAGGCACAGAGAGGTGAAAATCCTTGCCCCAGTTCACCTTCTTTTAAATAGCGGGTTGAGCCAGGCACTGGTGGCTCACGCCTGTAATCCTAGCTACTCAGTAGGATGAGATCTGAGGATCTCAGTTCAAAGCCAGATGGACAGGAATGTCCGTGAGACTCCAGTTAACCACCAGAAAACCGGAAATGGTGCTGTGGCTCAAGTGGTAAAGTGCTTGACCTGAAGAGCTGAGGGACAGTGCTCAGGCCCAGATATCAAGCCCCATGACAAGAAGAAGAAGAAAAAAAAAGACTGGGAATGTAGCCTAGCCTATTGAACCCATACCTGGGTTCAATTCCTCAGTACCCACATACACAGAAAAAGCCAGAAGTGGCATTGTGGCTCAAGTAGTAGAGGCTAGCCTTGAGTAAAAGAGCTTAGGAGCCCAGCACTGGTGGCTCACGCCTGTCATCCTAGCTACTCAGGAGGCTGAGATTTGAGGATCGCAGTTCAAAGCCAGCCCGGGCTGGAAAGTCCGTGAAACTCTTATCTCCAATAAACCACCAGAAAACCAGAAGTGGCGCTGTGGCTCAAGTAATAGAGTGCTAGCCTTGAGCTGAAGAGCTGAGGGACAGCACTCAGGCCCAGAATTCAAGTCCCACAAATGACCAAAAAAAATTTAAAAAGCCTAGGAACAGCACCCAGGCCCTGAGTTCAAGCCCCAGGACTGACCAGAGGGGGGGGTGGGGGAATAGGGGATTGAGACTTGGAGCTGGGACTGCCCACCTTCCATGCAGTTTCTGGTCTGTGGCATCACCTGCTCTCAGAGCTGCCCAACTGCAGACACACAGCACACTGTGACCTGCTCCATTCTTGCAGTCTGCAAGTTTCCTAGAAGCTCAGCACTGTTGGCACCCTCTGAGAGCCAGTGTGGTAGAATCCAAGAAACCAGGCTCCAACCCCGAGTACACAAAGTAGCCCTTTGCCTTGAGCATGCATTTCCTCACCTGTATGACAGCCTCAGTGTTTGTTGTGTACTGTCTGTGTCAGGCTCAAGACTGGAGGTGTTGCTCAAGTGGTAGAGAGGTAGTGGCTAATTGTTTTTTTTTTGTTGTTGTTTTTCTTTATTGGTCCGGTTGTGGGGCCTGAACTCTGGGCCTGGGCGCTGTCCCTCAGCTCTTCAGCTCAAGGCTAGCGCTCTACCACTTGAGCCACAGTGCCACTTCCG
>NW_012267271.1:4993172-5009162 GCF_000151885.1 Dipodomys ordii | reverse complement strand
CCACTTCCGGCTTTTTTCTTATGTGGTGCTGAGGAATCAAACCCAGGGCCTTGAGCATGCAAGGCAAGCGCTCTACCACTGAGCCACCTTCCCAGCCCGGTAGTGGCTAATTGTAAGTAAAAAAGCTGAGTGGACTTGAGGTCCTGAGTGGAAACTGTGGTACTGGTGGGAAGGTGGGGGAGGGTGTGACAAAGAAGGGAGTCCAGAGCTTTGGGTCTGGCCCTTCCAAGCTGCTAGTTTGGATGTTACATTGGGGCCTCAGTTTCCCTACTCAGAGTAGCTGTAGGGTGGTTGATGTTCCTGGCCCCTGTCTCCAGCTCACTTGGCTTCTTTCCATTCCCAAGGCTGAGCTCTGCCAATGACGTTGTGAGTGTTGGAGAGTCACTGTAGCCTTTGGGGGGCCCTTTTCCTGGGGTGGCCACCTGCCTGCCCACAGCATGGCGTCTGACACGCCTGAGTCTCTGATGTCCCTCTGCACTGACTTCTGCCTGCGCAACCTGGACAGCACCCTGGGCTACCTGCTGGACAAGGAGACTCTGCGGCTACATCCTGACATCTTCTTGCCCAGCGAGATCTGTGACCGGCTGGTCAATGAGTGAGTAAGCCAGGTTGGGCCAGGGCTGGGACTGTGTATGTGCATGGTGGGTATACGCACAGGTGTGTGTGGGTACAGAGGTCTATACATTACCATAGAGGTGGAGATGTGTATGTGCTGAGCTGTGTACAAATGTATGTACACACAGACATGGCAGCATAGCTAGGGTTGAGATTGCAGAGTGGTGAGCTCTAGAGACTTTCTGCCAGCCTAGGATTTCTCAATGAGCTGCTACCTATGCCACATTTCATTGAGGGTCGCCCTGTGCATAGAGTGTGTGTGTGTGTGTGTGAGTGTGTGTGTGTGAGAGAGGGGGGGGAAGGAAGGAGAGAGAACCACAAGTATGCATGTAGTGATGAGATGGAGCATGCCCTGCATATGAAGGAAGGTATTATATGCTGTCCCTGTGTGTGTACACATGTATGCAAATGGGTGTTCCCACAGGTAAACTAAGCACACAGACAAGTACAGGTTTATATACATGGTAGTGCTAGAATAAAGAATCCATGGCCTTATAAACATAGCTACTCAGGAGGCCCAGATCTGAGGATCACAGTTCAAAACCAGCCAGCCAGGGCAGGAAAATCCATGAGACTCCTATCTCTAATAAACCACCAGAAAGCCAGAGGTGGAGCTATGGCTCAAGTAGTAGAGTGCTGGCCTTGAGCAAAAATAGCTCAGGGACAGCACCCAGGACCCAAGTTGAAGCCCCATGACTGACACACACACACACACACACACACACACACACACACAAAGAGCCAGGTGCTGGTGGCTCACACCTGTAATCCTAGCTACTCAGGAGGCTGAGATCTGAGGATCGTAGTTCAAAGACAACAGGGCAGCAAAGCCGGTGAAACTCTTATCTTCAATAAACCAGTCAGAAAACTGGAAGTGATGCAGTGGCTGAAGTGGTAGAGAGCTAGCTTTGGGCTGAAGAGCTGAGGGACAGCGTTCAGGCCCAGAATTCAAGCCCCATGACTGATAAAAAAAAAAAAAAAGAAAGAAAGAAAAAGAAAAGAAAAAGAACCATCTCCAGGACCAGAAAAGGCCTGTGTCATGTGTGACGCTCAGGGCTCAGGTAGAGAGCACAGCAGCACAGCCAGGTTTGAGATCACAGAGTGCTGAGCTCCAGAGCCTGTTTGCCACCTAGGACTGCTGCCTGAGCTGCTGTCTGTGCTTGCTTTCATTGAAGGCTTGCCCTGTTCCCTACTGCAAATTCCAGACCACTTGGCATAATTGGCCAAGTGGAAAGGTTGGGTGCGGCTGCTAAGTAGTTGCATAAGATGGTATGTATGTCAGCCTGGTGGAGGGCCTGGCTATAGTATGCAGGGAATGGCATGTGTGTGTGGCTGTGTGGGGTACCCATGTGCATGTTGTGTGTGTACCTGCAGAGGAGGTTTAGGTGTCTGTGTTTGTTACGGGGGTGTCCAGGCTCTGCTCCTGAAGGAGTGATACCAACCATCGCTCTGAGAGTGACTTCTAGGCTTCTGGGCACCCTAACCACATCTGTACTATAGTAAGTGTCCATCTGTTGGGAGGAGGAGAGGGATTGTTGCTGGGTTGGTTGGGCTCTGAAGGTGCTCGGGTCCCTCCTTGAGTCATGTTCCTTCTGTCCCAGGTATGTGGAGCTGGTGAATGCTGCTTGCACCTTTGAGCCCCACGAGAGCTTCTTCAGCCTCTTCTCAGACCCCCGCAGCACTCGCCTCACCCGCATCCACCTGAGGGAGGACTTGGTGCAGGACCAGGACCTGGAGGCTATTCGCAAGCAGGTAAGACTGGCTGGCCAAAACACCACTGGGCTTGGGAACAGTACCTTCAGCGCTGCCAGTGCTGTCCCTGCTAGGCAGAGCACCTTCCCAGCCATCTGCTAAGGTGATGCCAGGGTGGATAGAGGAGGTGATGCTGACAGAGTTGTGCCCACACCTAGGACTTGGTGGAGCTGTACCTGACCAACTGCGAGAAGCTGTCCGCCAAGAGCCTGCAGACACTGCGCAGCTTCAGCCACACGCTGGTGTCCTTGAGCCTCTTCGGCTGTGCCAACATCTTTTATGAAGAGGAGAACCCGGGGGGCTGTGAGGACGAGTGCCTCGTCAACCCTACCTGCCAGGTGCTGGTGAAGGACTTCACCTTTGAGGGCTTCAGCCGCCTCCGCTTCCTCAACCTAGGCCGCATGATTGATGGCGTCCCTGTGGAGTCGCTGCTGCGGCCACTGCGCTCTCTGGCCGCCCTGGACCTGTCAGGCATTCAGACAAGCGACGCCGCTTTCCTCACACAGTGGAAGGACAGCCTGGTGTCCCTTGTGCTCTACAACATGGACCTTTCTGATGACCATATTCGTGTCATCATCCAGCTACACAAGCTACGGTGAGCTGCCCACCATGCCCAGCTCACCAGGACAGGGTGGGCTCTGTCATTTCTGGGGGTTCAGCTCTGGCCAGGTGGAGGGTAAGGACAGAAGCGCTGTTTACTCCTGAAACCCCATGTTCCAGCTGGGGAGGTCTGTTGAGGGCACTGGGTCTCTGCAGGGCTCCTTCTCAGGATGCCCTGATCATCTGTGGGGGAGTGGGGCCCTTCCCTGCCACAGTCTGAGGGAACCCCCGCCCCACCTGCAGACACCTGGACATCTCCCGAGACCGCCTCTCCAGCTACTACAAGTTCAAGCTGACCCGGAAGGTGCTGAGCCTCTTCGTGCAGAAGCTGGGGAGCCTCATGTCCCTGGACATTTCCGGCCACATGATCCTGGAGAACTGTAGCATCAACAAGATGGACGAGGAGGCGGGGCAGACCAGGTGGGGGCCATGGATTCACCAAGCTCTCACTTAGTATCCTCTGCCTGCCACAGTGCCCTGCTGGGTAGGGGAGATAAGCCAGTCAGGCCCTGTCCTCTGTGGGCCTGGTGAGCCAGTAGGGACAGACAAGTCATTTTTGGGTGGGGCTGTGGGGCGGGAGGTGCAGGTTCTGTGATGGCACGAGGATCAGGAGGAAGAGGAATGGTACCTGGCTGTCAGGAAAGCCTTTCTGTCTGCCAGAACAACAGCACGTGTCAAGGCCAGGAGGGGAGTAGATGAGCCCTGGGAAGCCCCTGTGCCCAGACTGGCAGAGTGCAGCATACTGTGGCTTGGGAAAATGGGGCCAGCAGAGACTGCTGCTCAGCAGGTGTCACTCACCTAGCTAGCGCCAGAAAGGCCAGTGGCCAGGTCACATTTAAACCCAGGCACTGTCATTGACCACAAGCTCTGCCAAGCTGACCAGCTTGCCCCTTCATGACTAGCTGAGACGTGGCCAGCATGTCCTTTCTAGCATGGCTGTAGTGGTGACTGTCCCCTGGCATACTGCTACCTCCCATCCCATCCCATACATGCTCTCCAGTGTTCCCCGCCACCTCTCCCCCATGGGGTCCATCTCCCCTGCCCTTGAGAAGAAAAGACTCTAGAGCCAGTAATGGCCAGAAAGCCCCCTGGGGAAGCCCCAATCAGGCTTGGCCCCAAGCCACTGATCCAACACGCTCCTTCCACAGCATTGAGCCTTCTAAGAGCAGCATCATGCCTTTCCGGGCCCTGAAGAGGCCCCTGCAGTTCCTCGGACTCTTCGAGACCTCCCTGTGCCGCCTCACGCACATTCCAGCCTACAAAGTGAGAGGCAGGCGAGGAGGGGAGGAACGGGGAGCTGGGACAAGGGAAGGGATGGCGGGGTACCTGGGTGTCTGACCTCTTCTGCTGGTCCTGGGCATGTCTCCTCCCCAGGTGAGTGGTGACAAAAATGAGGAGCAGGTGCTGAACGCCATCGAGGCCTACACTGAGCACCGGCCTGAGATCACATCCCGAGCCATCAACCTGCTGTTTGACATTGCACGCATTGAACGCTGCAGCCAGCTCCTGCGGGCCCTGAAGGTCAGCCGTAAGCCCAGAGATGGCTCCTGGCCAGCCAGGCCTTCTCAACACTCTCTTCCCCCAACCCTAGGGAGCAGATAGTCTTGCCTGCAGACCCCAACCCCACCTGGCAGTGCAACTTCCTTCCCCAGGGCCTTGTTCAGACCCCATGCCCACCATTGCCCTATGAGAGGAGGCCTGTGTCCATGCCCCTTACACACACACACTATCTTCACACAGCTGGTCATCACGGCCCTCAAGTGCCACAAGTACGACAAGAACATCCAAGTGACAGGCAGCGCTGCCCTCTTCTACCTGACCAACGCCGAGTACCGCTCAGAGCAGAGTGTGCGGCTGCGCCGGCAGGTCATCCAGGTGGTGCTGAATGGCATGGAATCCTACCAGGAGGTGACGGTGAGCCCCCTGCCCACCATGGCCCGCATGCTTTGCCCAGCCACCCACCCCGTTCCTACTTCTGAGGGCCCTGGACCCTCAAGTGCTCACCTGGCTGTGGGCTGATGTCCCCAGTGCCCTCTCCCCGGACACCACTCCCAGTCCCTTTGAGCTGACATGCAGGGTCCTGGAACCCAGCCACCAGCTGTCTGTTGCCCACAGCCACAACCATCTACCACTCCGCCCTGCATGGAGGCTTGCCTCTGGGCCTCTGTTCGCTTTTCCCCAGCCTCTCTGCCCCTGACACTCTTCCCAGGGTCTACTTTTATTAATGACTGTTTTTACTAGAAAAGCAATAAAAATGTGTATTATTCCTAATAATAATTACACATAGAACATAAAACCACACATAATTCCACAACACAGAGTACCACTATTGTTCTGGATTTCAGTCTTGCATTTGTGTTTGGTAAATGGGGTCATTTACACAAACTGTGCTCTCTGTGTGGTGTGGGTATTTGGTATTTGGCAGTGCCTTGTGGATGTGAGCATTTCTCAGGGCAATACTGGTGCTTGAACTGACCGACATAAACAAGCAAACAAAAAAAACAGATTGCATAACAAACAAAAAACTTAAAGTGATACAAGAACAAGTTTCTTTTGTTGTTGGTGGTGGTAGTGGTCGTGGAGCTTGATCTCTGGGCCTGTGTGCTGTCCCTCAGCTCTTCAGCTCTAGGCGAGTGCTCTACCTCTTGAGCCACAGCACCACTTCTGGTTTTCTGAGTGGTTTATTGGAGAGATAAGAGTCTCAAAGACTTTCCTGCCGAGGCTGGTTTTAAACCACCATCCTCAGATCTCAGCCTCCTAGTAGGATTACAGGTATGAGCCACCAGTGCCCAGCTTTATTTTTTATTTTGTTAGTATTTCTTTTGTCAGTCTTGGGTCTTGAACTCAGGGCCTGGACACTGTCCCTGAACTTCTTTTGTTCAAGGCTAGCACTCTACCATTTAGCCACAGCACCACTTCCCAGCTTTTTCTGTATATATAGTACTGAGGAATTGAACCTGTGGCTTCATGCATACTAGGCAAGCGCTCTACCACTAAGCCACATTCCCAGCCCCATAACAAGTTTCTTAGGAAGTGCAAGTCCCATCTCCTCCCTGAATAGAGCTAGTTTGAATGGTTCCACTACTCGGTGTGGTCTTAGCTGCTAGAGCCTGCTCACTGACCAAGCCCCACACCCTGGGTTGTAGCTCACAAGGAAGGTTGTGCCCTTGTGTCTGTTACTGAATCTGTTCCAGGGTTAAACCCTTAGCTTGACCTTTATTTCTGACTCATTACTGACTGTACTTAACTGATGATCCTTCCAAGACATTTTTTTTTTTTTTTTGTCGGTCGTGGGGCTTGAACTCTGGGCTTGGGCGCTGTCCCTCAGCTCTTCAGCTCAAGGCGAGCGCTCTACCACTTGAGCTACAGCGCCACTTCCGGTTTTCTGGTGGTTTATTGGAGATAGGAGTCTCACGGCTCTCCTGCCCGGGCTGGCTTTGAACCGAGATCCTCAGATCTCAGCCTCCTGAGTAGCTAGGATTACAGGCGTGAGCCACCAGCACCCGGCTCTTCCAAGACATTTCTACAAATAGAATTGCTCAAGCAATAGATATATAAGTTTTTAGGCATTTTGTACTTATTTCCAAATTGTCCTGCAGAAAGGCCAGGTGGGGGCATAGCTCTGGCTGGGTGGAAGACACACATTTCTCAGACTTGTTTGATTTGGTCTGATGAGAGTTTTGGGTTTTGAACTCGGTGCCTGAGTCCTGTCCCTTAGCTTTTTATCTAAAAGCTGATGCTCTATCACTCAAGCAACAACGACACTTTTGGTAGCTAATTGGAGATAAAAGTCTCATGGACTTTCCTGCCTGGGTTACTTTTGAACCGCAATCCTCAGCTCTCAGCCTCCTGAGTAGTTAGGATTACAGACCAGAGCCATGGATGCCTAGCAACTTCTCTGGCCTTTAGAGTGGTAGTTCTTTTTAATTTCCTAATTGGATAAGAGGAATATTTTTTCTTTTCTTCTTCTTCTTCTTCTTCTTCTTCTTCTTTTTGTTGTCAGTTATGGGGCTTGAACTCTGGGCCTGGCTGCTATGCTATCCCTCAGCTCTTGAGCTCAAGGCAAACGCTCTCCCACTTGAGCCACAGTGCCTCTTCTGGTTTTCTGGTGGCTTATTGGAGATAAGAGTCTCACAGACTTTCCTGCCTGGGCTGGCTTTGAACTATGATTCTCAGAACTCAGCCTCCTGAGTAGCTAGGATTACAGGTGTAAGCCACCGGGCGCCTGGCGAGGAATATTTTTTCTAATGAAAACATACCAATTGAAGACTCCTAACTGAATTAATAAGCCCTATCAGGTGAAGGAAAATCAAAATAACAGGAAGCTACATTTAATCTCAAGACTGACAACAATCAACATTGACAGGGGGGGTACCCTCCCTCACTTTCCACTGGTGACATAGGTGGTATGGCGGCCTATGGGGGGGGGGACAGACAATTGACAAAACCTACCAGAATTGTAAATTCATTTACCTTTCTGTCTAAGAACTTCAAGGTTAGAAATATGCAAAGAAGAAAAAGATATGAGGGCTGGGAAGGTAGCTCAGTGGTAGAGTGCTTGTTTTGCATGCCTGAGGCCCTGGGTTTGATTCCTCAGCACCACATAAGCAGTAAAAGCCAGAAGTGGTGCTGTGGCTCAAGTGGTAGAGTGCTAGCCTTGAGCTGAAAAGCTGAGGGACAGTGCTCAGGCCAAGAATTCAGACCCCATGACCAACAAAAAAGAAAAAGGAAGAAAAAAGAAAAGATATGAATACACGCACCCTTATTTGATGAAGCAGAAATCAGGAGAGACAACAATGTTCTTGGGGATCAGGTTCCTGTATAGGTAATAATAAGTAATCCCCATCCATCTCCACAGTGGACTTGTACAGTACCATCGGTCAGCCTATGAGGAAAGACATCCACTGCATGCCGATGATTTAAGAGTCATTTGGGGCTGGGAATATATATGGCTCAGTGGTAGAGTGCTTGCCTAGCATGCATGAAGCCCTGGGTTTGATTCCTCAGTGCCACATAAACAGAAAAAGCTTGAAGTGGTGCTGTGGAGTGCTAGCCTTGAGCACAAAGAAGTTGAGAGACAGCCCAGGCTCTGAATTCAAACCCCAGAACAGGCAAAAATTTAATTAAAAAAAAAAAACATTTTGGACTGTTCTGTCTGATAAATTTTTTTTTTGGGGGGGGGTCCAGTCGTGGGCCTGAACTCTGGGCCTGGGCGCTATTCCTCAGCTCTTCAGCTCAAGGCTAGCACTCTACCACTTGAGCCACAGCTCCACTTCCGGCTTTTTTTTCCTGCTTATGTGGTGCTGAGGAATTGAACCCAGGACCTCATGGGTGCAAGGCAAGCGCTTTACCACTGAGCCACCTTCCCAGCCCATGATAAATTCTTTTATACTTCCCTAACCCAAATATGTAATTATTTTTGCCTTGTGGATGCCACCAAACTTTATGGTGATCACCTCTTAGGAGTGACATGGAGACTTTGGACATGTATGGTGGTGTATTCCTGTAATGCCAGCACTCAGGATGCTTACACAGGAGGATCAAAAGTTTGAGGCCAGCTTGGGCTACATAGCAAGTCCCTGTATGGAAAAAAAAACCTTTATATAACTAATATACACTAGCCGGGCGCTGGTGGCTCACGCCTGTAATCCTAGCTACTCAGGAGGCTGAGATCTGAGGATCGTGGTTCAAAGCCAGCCCGGGCAGGAGAGACCGTGAGACTCCTATCTCCAATAAACCACCAGAAAACCGGAAGTGGCGTTGTAGCTCAAATGGTAGAGCGCTCGCCTTGAGCTGAAGAGCTGAGGGACAGTGCCCGGGCCCAGAGTTCAAATCCCACAACCGACAAAAAAAAAAAAACAACTAATATACACTAATAAAAAAAAGGGAGGGAAGAAAATAAAGGAAAAAAATAGATTGACTTTCTACTTCAGTGACATGTGAAAGTTTATGGTAAGTATTGCTTTTATAATTTAAAATAATTTTTTTTTTTTTGGTCAGTCATGGGGCTTGAACTCTGGGCTGCGCTCTTCAGCTCAAGGCGAGTGCTCTACCGCTTGGGCCACAGCGCTACTTCCAGGTCTCTAGTGGATTATTGAAGATAAAGAGTCTCAGGTACTTTCCTGCCTGGGCTGGCTTTGAACCGAGATCTTAAGATCTCAGCCTCCTGAGTAGCTACGATTACAGGCATGAGCCACTGGCACCCGACCTAAAGTAAACATTTTTAGTCAGGCTCTGGTGGCTCATGCTTATAATCCTAGCTACTTGGGAGATCTGAGGATCATGGTTAAAAGCCAGCCTGGGCAGGAAAGTCTGTGGAGACCCTTATCTCCAATTAACCACCAGAAAACTGGAAGTGAAGCTGGGGCTCCAAGTGGTAGAGTACTAGTCTTGTGCAAGAGAGTTCAGAGACAGTGCCTAGGCACTGAGTTCAAGCTCTACGACCAACAGAAACATAAAAATAAAGAATAAAATAAACTTTCCCCCAAATTAAAAAATATATAAATGCTCACACCTATAATCCTAGGATTGAGGTTCAGAGCCATTCTAGGTAGGAAAGTCTTATCTTCAGTTGACTACAAAAAAGCTAGAAATGAAGCTCTCGATCAAAGTGGTAGAGCACTAGCCTTAAGCACAAAAAAAGCCCAGAGACAGTGCCCAGGCCCCGAGTTCAAGTCCCAGGACCAGCACAAATGGTTGGTTGGTTGGAGATGAAGCTCAGTGGTTGAATGTTTAGCATGCATGAGTTCCTGGGTTTAATTCCCAGCACTGTAAAAGTTGTATGTGTTTGTTACATGTGTGTCTGTGAAGTATTAGGAGAAAGAACAAAAAGTTAATCAAGGCCAGGCACTAATGGCTCACACCTGTAAATCTGGCTACTTGGGATCTGGAGATCAAGGTTCAAAGCCAGCTCCAGCAGACAAATCCAAGAGATTTTTTACCTCCAACTAACCAGCAAAACGCCAGAAGGAGGGGGCTGGGAAGGTGGCCCAGCGGTAGAGTGCTTGCCTTGCATTCATGAGGCCCTGGGTTCGATTCCTCAGCACCACATAAGCAAAAAAAAGCCAGAAGTGGCGCTGTGGCTCAAGTGGTAGAGTGCTTGCCTTGAGCTGAAGAGCTGAGGGACAGTGCTCAGGCCCAGAGTTCAGGCCCCACAACTGATGATTTAAAAAAAAAAAAAAAAAGCCAGAAGGAGGTATGGCTAAAGCTGGTGGAATGCCCTCTTGAGCAAAAAGGCCAAACGAGTTCAAGCCACAATACCACACACACAGTGTGAACACACAATAATGTCTCTGAATCACATGACATAAAGCATAATGAATGCCTAGTACCTGACAAGGAAGAAGGGCATGTGCTGAGACACCAAATGTGCAAATGGTACAGAGAATAGGAGCCCAGCAGCTACCCTGGCACAGCCTCCGTGAAGAGGTGCCCAGGGACCTGTGCCCTAGAAACACCCACACTGCTGACACCTGACCATCAGCAGGAGAATACATGAACACATGGAAGAATCGTGATGGAAAACTGTACAGTGGTGCAAAGAAAAGGAACATCAGCTGCATGTAGCCAGTTGAGGTTGAAAGCCAAGCTGAACAGAAAAGGCAGGGAGCAGTGTCTGGTTTCCTGGTAACAGCTTAAGCCAGGAAGGGACAGATGAGGACTTTTGGTGCTAATGGTGATGTGGTGATGTTTCTTGACCCAGATAGTGGCTATATGGCTTTTTGTTTTTGTCACTTGTGGGGCTTGAACTCCAGGCCTGGGTGCCATCCCTGACCCTCTTTGTGCCCAGGACTAGTGACCTACCACTTGAGTCAGCACCATTTCCGATTTTTTAGTGGTTAATTGGAGAGGAGTGTCTCCAGGGTCTTTTCCTGCCCAGGCTGGCTTCAAACCACGATCCTCAGATGTCAGCCTCCTGAGTAGCCACGATTTCAGGCATGAGCCACTAGCACCTGGCTGGGTGTTTGTTATAATTTATAATTATTTATGAAATTGTATACTTGTGGGGTCTCTGAATGTTTTTAAAACACTTTTGTGTGTATGTACTAGTCTTGGGAATTGAACTCAGGTCCTGGGCACTGTCCCTGAGCAAAAGCTTTTGCTCTGCCTCTTGAGTCACCTTAGCTTTCTGAGTAGCTAGGATTTCAGACATGAACCACTTGTGCCTGGTGCAAAGTATTTTTTAAATAGCCTTAGTAAAACACAACAAAAAAGCCATGGAGTGCCTCTTCAGAGAGCCTTCCTGGAGTACCCGGCTCCAGTTGACCTGGTGCCTCCATGAAGCCCTGGGTCCCGATGGCCAAGGCTGCCCCTGAACGTGCCCTGCCTGTCTCCTGTCCTGGCCCAGGTGCAGCGGAACTGCTGCCTGACACTGTGCAACTTCAGCATCCCCGAGGAGCTGGAGTTCCAGTACCGCCGTGTCAACGAGCTCCTGCTCAGCATCCTCAACCCCACCCGGCAAGATGAGTCCATCCAGCGCATTGCCGTGCACCTGTGCAACGCCCTGGTGTGCCAGGTGGACAATGACCACAAGGAAGCCGTGGGCAAGATGGGCTTCGTTGTGGTATGTGGTGGCAGACACGCTGGGGCGTGAGTCACTAAGGAGGGCTGGGGTTTCACTAGGTGTGGAGAAGGCTGTGCTGAAGTATGGAGGCTTTAGTCTTGATAAAGAGCGGTGTGTGCGTGCGTGTGTGTGTGTGTGTGTGTGTGTGTGTGTGTGTGTGTGTGTGGCTGTGCTGAAGTATAGAGGCTTTAGTCTTGATAAAGAGCCGTGTGTGTGTGTGTGTGTGTGTGTGTGTGTGTGTGTGTGTGTGGCTGTGCTGAAGTATGGAGACTTTAGTCTTGATAAAGAGCAGTGTGTGCGTGTGTGTATGTGGCTGTGCTGAAGTATTGAGGCTTTAGTCTTGATAAAGAGCAGTGTGTGTGTGCGTGTGTGTGTGTGTGTGTGTGTGTAGCCCGTGACTTTGCTAGGCAAATGTTCTACTTCTGAGCTACCAGTGGTAACCCTGGAAAGATTCCTTAGTAGTAGTGACTGTTGCTGTACCCCCATGGTTTTCCTCCCCCTTTCCCAAGTCCCCCACACCATGGTCCATTAGTGCCCACTTTACAATCCATTCCTGCCTTCTCAGACAGGAATGTGGCAGGCGTCCCTGGAACCACACGGCTGGGATGGAGTCAGTGTGCTCAGTGTGAGCCTGACATCAGTGTAGGTGGTGAGCAGAGCGGGCCAGCTGCAGGTGTCCACAGCACAGGTAGCTAGCTCGCAGGAAGAAGAGAGGAAGGCATGGGCTCAGGTGCACCTCACCACCGTGCCCCATTTCACCAAGGAGTCAGGGCAGGGCCTACCAGACCTCCTGGTGCCAGCCCTGGGGTTCTGGCCTTGCATGCCTTCAAATATCCTCCCCAAAAGAGGCCGCTCCTGCAGGGCTGCATTCACCTAGAGTGGGTTGTGATGCCCCTCCACGCTGGGGTCCTAGCTCCACTGGCCCCTGCCAAGCTCTTTCCTCTGCCTGCAGACCATGCTGAAGCTGATTCAGAAGAAGCTGCTGGACAAGACGGTAAGTCAGGGCTTCCAGGACCCTCTGCCTGTCCCCGATGGACTACTCGCCGGGCCCCATATGCTCCCCAGGGTCAGGAGCTAAGCTGTCTCCCCCTCCCCCGCCCCCTGCCCCCAGTGTGACCAGGTCATGGAGTTCTCCTGGAGCGCCCTGTGGAACGTCACCGATGAGACGCCAGACAACTGTGAGATGTTCCTCAACTTCAACGGCATGAAGCTCTTCCTGGACTGCCTGAAGGTGCGGCCGGCCACCCGGGCCCCACATCCCATGGGGCAGAGTGCAGCAGCCAGCAGGAGCTCCAGAGACCTACCCTGGCCCTCACCATATGCCGGGTCCTGTGAGGTCCCCTGTCCCCTCCAAGGGAAGGCTTACCCCAGCCTCGCAGCAGTAATTTCTCACACTGCCCACAGCTGACCAGGATCCACCCCATAGCAGTGGACAGCACTCCGCCCAGCAGGATGGGCTGTCAGTCTAAAACATACCCCACAAACTCGTGTTGTGTGCTGAGCTACGCTTGTCCCAGATGTTGGCTTGCTCTCCCCAGCTTTTGTTCTATGACACAGTCTCTGCTTTTTTACTCCCTCATCACATGGCCCCAGCTCTGCCCTGGTGCTGTGGAAAGAAGCCAGGCGGCTATTGTACTCCTCCCTTATGGAGTTGCATTGCAGACTGATGCCCTCAGAACTTTTTTTTTTTTTTTTTTGGCAGTCCTGGGGCCTGAACTCTGGGCCTGGGCGCTGTCCCTCAGCTCTTCAGCTCAAGGCTAGTGCTCTACCACGTGAGCCGCAGTGCCACTTCTGGCTTTTTTTGCTTATGTGGTGCTGAGGAATCGAACCCAGGGCCTCATGATGCAAGGCGAGCACTCTACCACTGAGCCACCTTCCCAGCCCCCTCAAAACTTTTCAAGGGGACACCACCAGGCACTTGGTAATTAAGTAGGAATCCATTGGTCCCCAATGGCTGAGTGGTCCCCGACGGCTCTCATTTTGCCAGGAATTCCCAGAGAAGCAGGAGCTCCATCGGAACATGCTGGGGCTCCTGGGGAACGTGGCAGAGGTGAAGGCGCTGCGACCTCAGCTGATGACTTCTCAGTTCATCAGCGTCTTTAGGTAAGTGTCTGCCTCTCTTCTTACGCTGTGGCTGCCTGGAAGCGCAGACCTGTAGTCTGTGTTCCAATTATACAGAACTCTAGTCACTGTCACAAATGCTCTTAGCAGTTTTATTTTGTATTGGTCCTGGGGCTTGAAATCAGGGTCTGGGCACCGTCCTTGAGCTTTTTTTCCTCAAGGCTGCCACTCTGCCACTTGAACCACAGCTCCATTTCTAGCTTTTTGTTGGTTAGTTGGAGATAAGAGTCTCACAGACTTTCCTGCTTGGGTTTGGCTTCAAACTGTAATCCTCACATCTCAGCCCCCTAAGTAGCTAGGGTTATAGGTGTGAGCCACTGGTGCCTAACACTGTAGTGTTTTCTTGTTCTTTCAGCCTACCATAAATGCTTTCCTTGTAACTATGGTTTATGTAACCTGAGATCCCTTTAGAATGAATCTGATAAAGAGACACCAGATGGCTAGACATTAGTGTCAGCCTCCTTGAATGCATCCGCATGTGCAAAGTGAGCTCCCAGCACTCATACACAGCAGCCTTGGTGACATGGTAGTGAGGCCAAGGCTGTCGCTCTGCTCAGGCTCTCTATAAATGCAGTCTTCATGCCTTTTGTTTGGGATTTCCCTTCTGGCTTTTTGTTTTTTCTTTTATGTTCTTAGCTGATGTTCATGAAGACAAGGAGTGCTTAGTGCTATGCTGCTGAACAGATATCTTACCTAAATCTTGTGGGTTTTTTTTGTTTTTTGTTTTGTGGGTCCTGGGGCTTGAACTCTGGGCCTGGGAGCTGTCCCTCAGCTCTTCAGCTCAAGGCTAGTGCTCTGTATCTTGAGCCACAGCACCACTTCTGGTTTTCTGAGTGGTTTATTGGAGATAAGAGTTTCACAGATTTTCCTGCCCGGGCTGGCTTTGAACTACCATCCTCAGATCTCAGTCTCCTGAGTAGCTAGGATTACAGGCAGGCGTGAGCCACCGATGCCCAGCATCTTACCTAAATCTTAACTGCATCTATATATGTGTGTGTTGGGTCTTATACTTTGTTGAGCTTTCTTACACAGCTGGTTCTTTACCATTTGAGCCATGCTTCCAGCTATCCTTTTACTGGTTATTTTGGAAATAGAATCTTGCCAACTTTTCTGGCTGGGTAGCTTCAAACCACCATCCTCAGCCTCCTTCCTAAGTAGTGAGGATTATAGGCAGAGTCATTGTGTGTGTGTTTTGTGTGTGTGTGTGTGTGTGTGTGTGTGTGTGCTCACACGCAAGAGCATGCCTGCCTGCACTGAAGCTTGAACTCAGGTCCTTGAGCACTTACTCAGCTTTGATCAAGGCTGGCATTGTTACCACTGAAGCCACATCTCTACTTCCAGTTTCTTGGAGTTTTATAGATGCTTCTGCCTGGGCAGAAGAGGTTGGAAGATGCCTGTAATCCCAGCTATTCAGGAAGGGGAAGATTGAGAAGATTATACTTCAAGGCCAGCTCAGACAAAACGTTAGTGAGACTTCATCTCAACCAATAAGCTATACAGAGAGCCATAAGTAAGAGAAGTGCAATCTTAGATCGGCCCCAGATCACAAGATGCTACCTGAAAAATAACCTAAAAAAGCAAAAAAGGTTGGAGGCATGGCTCAAGTGATATAGCATCTACCTGGCAAGCATAAGGCCCTGATTTCAAACTCCAGTAGCACTAAAAAAGAAAACTGAGTCCAGGCACTGGTGGATCATACCTATAACCCTACTCAGAAGGCTGAGATCTGAGGATCACGGTCTAAGCCAGCCTTAAAAGGAAAGTCTGTGAGACTCATCTCCAATTAACCACTGGAAAGCAGGAAGCAGAGCTATGGCTCAAAGTGGTAGAGCACTAGCCAGGCACCGGTGGCTCACGCCTGTAATCCTAGCTACTCAGTAGGCTGAGATCTGAGGATGGCAGTTCAAAGCCAGCCCAGCCAGGAAAGTCCATGAAACTCTTATCTCCAGTAAACCACCAGAAAACCTGAAGTGGCACTGTAGTTCAAGTGGTAGAACACTAGTCTTTTTTTTTTTTTTTTGTCGGTCATGGGGCTTGAACTCTGGGCCTGGGTGCTGTCCCTCAGCTCTTCAGCTCAAGGCAAGCCCTCTACCACTTGAGCTACAGCGCCACTTCCAGTTTTCTAGTGGTTTATTGGAGATAGGAGTCTCACAGTCTCTCCTGCCCGGGCTGGCTTTGTACCGCGATCGTCAGATCTCAGCCTCCTGAGTAGCTAGGATTACAGGCGAGAGCCACCAGCGCCTAGCAGAACACTAGTCTTGAACTGAAGAGCTGAGGTACAGTGCCCAGGCCCAGAGTTCTAGCCCTCCGACCGACCAAAAATAAAAAAAAAAAAAAAA
>NW_012267271.1:4957840-4992967 GCF_000151885.1 Dipodomys ordii | reverse complement strand
TCTCTCCTGCCCGGGCTGGCTTTGAACCTCGATCCTCAGATCTCAGCCTCCTGAGTAGCTAGGATTACAGGCGTGAGCCACCAGCGCCCGGCCCGTGAGACTCTTATCTCCAGTTAACCACCAGAAAACTGGAAGTGGCGCTGTGACTCAAGTGGTGAGCTGAAGATCCCAGGGACAGTGCCTAGGCCCAGAGTTCAAGACCCACCCACCGACTGACCAAAAAAAAAAAGAGAGAAAGAGGGGGGGCTCTATTTTCCTTTTTCTCCTGGTAGCCACCTGCTGGAGAGCAAGGCCGATGGTATCGAGGTGTCCTACAATGCCTGTGGAGTCCTCTCCCACATCATGTTTGATGGGCCCGAGGCCTGGGGTGTCTGTGAGCCCCAGAGGGAGGAGGTGGAAGAGCGCATGTGGGCAGCCATCCAGAGCTGGGACACCAACTCCCGCAGGAACATTAACTACAGGTAGGGGTGGGGCGGGCAGGGCATAGCTCTCCTCCCTTCTGCTCCAGCTCCACTTTTCCCCTGGTCCCACTCTTGTCCTGTCTGTCCTCACTGACGCACAGCCACGTGGCAGACAGTACACACGACAGAGAGGTCTTTTATTTCTCACTAGCATCTGCCTGTGCCCAAGGCTTGGCATTTACAAATCCTTGGCACATGTTTATCTATGGGAAATACAAAGGAGAAAGTAAGAACCAGAGGAAACAACATAGAACTGAGCTACGACAGCGCCCCCTGAGGGAGCCCTGTGCACTGGGGGTGCCCCATCAGGAGTTGTCAGCCCTTGCTGTGCTGCGCTTGCTTCGCCATCACCAGGCCCTGGTCTCCCTCCCCTTCTGTGACTGTGCTATCCCCTACATCTCCTTATGTAGCCCCTGCTAGCCTCAGCTTTCAGTCCTCCTGCCTCAGCCTCCTGAAGGCTGGGATTCCAGGCATACACCACCACCGCCAGCCATGGATGGTTGTTGAAGTTTAACTCACTTGGGAGAATTGGGTCTAGGCGGCTGTGTGGAGGATACCAGGACTGTAGTCCCTGAGCAAAAGAAAGCAGAATCACTGGCTCCCAGGGGTTTTGGTTCTTTTGTCTTTTCATTGTTGGGCCTTATATATGCTAGCCCAGGAGGTTTCGCTTGTCCACTTTTTGGGTGTTTGGTCCAGGCTGGCTCAAGTATGGCTACTGTTGGTGGTGGTCACTCTTCCTCTGCTCCCCACCCCCTGGCCTGGCCTGGCCTCTTTACTGGTGCTCCAGTCTGCACTCCTTCTGCCTCCATTATCTGCTCTGGCTCCCAAGGAAGTTCCTGGTGGAAGCCACATGGGGTTGGGCAAAAGACCAGCTGCCGTGGGCCCTGGCCTCCTCAGCTTGCTCATGTTTGTCCTTAGGACCCTTCAGGGAGTAAAAAGACTTAACTCTCCAATTCCCAGAGTCCAAAGTGATCTTGCCTTCTCTCCCTGCAGGTCATTTGAGCCAATTCTCCGCCTCCTTCCCCAGGGCATCTCTGCTGTCAGCCAGCACTGGGCCACCTGGGCCCTGTATAACCTCGTATCTGTCTACCGTGAGTGCCTACCATAGTTCATACAACATGCCTCTGGCAGCCTCATCCAGGAGGGGGCCTCTGCAAGCGGCAGGTCAGCATGGGCCTCAAACAAAGCCCTCCCCAGGAAGGCCTGGGCCTTGCCAGTCCCATCACAGCCCCACCCATATGGAGCTCCAGCCTGCCTTCTGATGCTTCCTGCCCCCATAAGAGTCAGCAGCAGCTGGGCGCTCACTGGTGGCTCATGCCTGTAATCCTAGCTAGTACAGTGTTTGCCTTGCGTGCCCTCTTACGGGAGGCTGAGATCTGAGGATTGCAGTTCAAAGCCAGCCGGGGCAGGAAAATCTGTGAGACATCTCCAATTTAGCACCAAAAAGCCAGAAGTGGCACTGTGGCTCAAGTGGTAGAGCACTCACCTTGAGCTGAAGAGCTGAGGAACAGCACCCAGGTTCAGAGTTCAAGCCCCAGGGCTAAAAAAAAAACACAGCAATACCTCCCTGTCATCATCTAGCCTCACTGCTCACCAGAATCACCCAGTGGTATTGTATTAACAACACAATAAATACAAGCAAGCTGGGCACAATTTTACATGTCTGTAATCCCAACATTGGAGATACTAAAGTAGAAAGATGGAGAGTTCCAGGCCAGCCTGGGCTACATAATAAGACCCTGTCTCAGTAAATGAGTTCATACCCACATCCACAAGTGCACGCCCAGGATCTGGTGACCAGTATCCAGGGAAAATATCTCATAAGATCACTATGCGGGCTGGGAAGGTGGCTCAGTGGTAGAGTGCTTACCTTGCATGCATGAGGCCCTGGGTTCAATTCCTCAGCACCACATAAACAGAAAAGGCCAGACGTGATGCTGTGGCTCAGGCTCCACAACCAGAAAAAAAAAAGAAAAAAGAAAGATTACAGGTATAAGCCACCAGCACCTGGCAAAATGGCATATCTTTGATCCTCAGTTAAGGATGTTTTTCCCCAAGGGCTTGTCCTTATTCCCTTTGGTAGACACAGGAGCACACACTCTATCTGGGCAGATGCTCCTAGCCACAGGCTTTCATTCAGGCATCCCCTTTAGGATAGTCCTTGAGGTGAGGGTGGGTTTCTGGGACAGAGGCTAGTGGAAAACCTCCCCTCCCCATATCATGAGCTGTCTGCTCTTACCCACAGCTGACAAGTACTGCCCCCTGCTGATCAAAGAAGGTGGGGTGCCTCTTCTGAGAGACATGATCAAGATGGCGACCGCCCGACAGGAAACCAAGGAGATGGCTCGGTAAGAGACAGCTGTGGTTTTTGCTGGGTGCCTTGCTATAAGGAACAAAGGAACAAAGTGGGCCATGGTTTCCAGAGTTCCCAATGGCCCACTCAGAGTTGAGCACAGACATGTCCTGTGGAAGCCTCTCTGTGTGTCATTTCTGCCATAATACCTCAGGCACTGGATGAACTGAATTGGAGCATCAGTGGCCTCAGCTGTGAGCTTGGTTCTCTGTCATTACCAATAGACTCCATGCTCATCATAGAGCATGAGCAGATCAGGTCAGAGTTCTTTGTTATTTTTGGCCAAAGACATCTCAAGAAGACCAGGTGGGTGTACATGTATCTTCTAGAAATCAGCTGAAGTGGAATGTGAGGAATTTCTCTTTAAGTATAAATGTGAAGGTCTTGGGAAAAAAGGAAAAAAAAATCCTTTGTTGGCTGGGATATAGTTCAATAGCACAAAAAGAAGAAAGTCTGGTACTGGTGGCTCATCCTGTAATTGTAGCTACTCAAAAGGCTGAGATCTAAGAATCATTGTTCAAAGCCAGCCCAGGCAGGAAACTCCATGCAACTCTCTCTCTTTTTTTTTTTTTTTTGTCGGTCGTGGGGCTTGAACTCTGGGCTTGGGCGCTGTCCCTCAGCTCTTCAGCTCAAGGCGAGCGTTCTACCACTTGAGCTACAGCGCCACTTCCGGTTTTCTGGTGGTTTATTGGAGATAGGAGTCTCACGGTCTTGTCTCTCCTGCCTGGGCTGGCTTTGAACCTCGATCCTCAGATCTCAGCCTCCTGAGTAGCTAGGATTACAGGCGTGAGCCACCAGCGCCCAGCCATGCAACTCTTATCTCCCATTAACCACCAGGAAAATGAAAGTGGCACTGTGGCTCAAAGTGATAGAGTGTTAGCTTTGAGCAAAAGACCTCAGGGACAGCACCCAGGCCCTGACTTCAAGCCAGAAGACCATTAGAAAAGAAAGAAGAAAAATATCATTATGAAAGTCATAGATATGCTAGAGTCTTCTGACTTTTGTGTGTGTGCCTATCCTAGGTCTTGAACTCAGGCCGGAGCACTGTCACTGAGCTTTTTTGCATAAGTCTAGCACTCTTAATATTTGAGCCACAGCTCCACTTCCAGCTTTTTTGGTAATTTATGAGGGATAAGAGTCTCAGAGACTTTCTTGCCTGAGCTGACTTTGAATTGCAATCCTAAGAGCTCAACCTCCTGAGTGGCTAGATTTAGTTATGAGCCACCAGCACTTGCCTCTGCCTTTTTTTTTCTTTTCTTTTTTTTTGTCCTGGGGCTTGAACTCTGGCCCTGGGCACTGTCCCTCAGTTCTTCAGCTCAACACAAGCACCCTACCACTTGAGCCACAGTGCCACTTCTGGTTTTCTGGTAGTTTATTGGAGATGAGAGTTTCACGGCCTTTCCTGCTTGGGCTGGCTTTGAACTGTGTCCTCAGATCTCAGCCTCCTGAGTAGCTAGGATTCAGCTTCTGCCTTTGGTTTTTGAGTGTGAATCATTGTTAGGTCTAAAATACTTCTCTGCTTCCCCCATGAGTGATTACACAAATGGGCTTAGAGAGCCGGGCACCCACTGGTACTTCATGCCTGTAATCCTATTCAGGAGGCTGAGAGCTGAAGATTGTGGTTCAAAGTCAGCTGGGGCATGAAAGTCTGTTAGACTCTTTATCTCCAATTAACCACAAAAAGCTGGAAATGAAGCTATGGCTCAAGTGGTAGAGCACCAGCCTTGATCACAAAAAGTTCATGGACAGTGCCCAGGGCCTGAGTTCTAGCCTTAGGACCAGAAAAAGAAAAAAAAAAGGAAGGAAGAAAAAGAAAAGGAAGGACGAGGGATGTCACATGTCATAATCAGCAGTGGCAACCTTCCTTCCAACAGGATCCATTCCAGAACATTGTAGGGGTTAGGATAGTCACCTTTGCCTATCAACTTTGGTCCTAAATATGAACATAATGTGACGTTCATCTAGACTAGGGCCCTGGAGCATAGCCATTCCCCAGGCAGTGATGGTGTTTTGGGGTAGAAGCAGTGGCTGGTTCTGCCCTTACTTTGGGTGAAAGGTACATTTAAACATTGAGGATGGGCTGGGTAGGTGACTCAGTGGTAGAGCGCTTGCCTTGCATGCATCAGGCCCTAGGTTCGATTCCCCAGCACCACATAAAAAAAAAGAAAAAAAGCCAGAAGTGGCGCTGTGGCTCAAGTGGTAGAGCGCTAGCCTTGAGCTGAAGAGCTGAGGGACAGCGTCCAGGCCCAGAGTTTAGGCCCCTCGACCAGACCAAAAAAAAAAAAAAAAATCTCCAGGGCTGCTGGGAGGAGGAAGATATGTGGGCAGGGGAAATAAAGGGTGGCATTGTTTAAGGAAAGGGTTTGGAAGGTCAGGCCTTGGGGTGCCCTGTCCACAGGTGCACTGTGTGTGTGTGTGTGAGGGGCTAGCAGGGGTCGGGAGGAAGGAAGGAGAGGTACTGCTTCCTGGGTGCTCTGCCAGCCACTGCACTCACTCAGTGCAGGACAGATGCTCTACCGCTGAGCCAGCCCTCCACATCACTATTTATTTTAGTGGTACTGAGATTTAAACTCAGTGCCTTGTACTTTCTAGGCAAGTGCTCCACCACTGAGCCATGCCTTCAAGCTCAGCATCACTCTTCCCCCATCCCCTCCCCCCAGTCTTGGGACTTGAAATCTGAGCCTTAGCACTGCCCCTGAGCTGCTTTTTGCTCAAAACTAGCATCTGCCACTTGAGCCATAGCATCACTTCCCAGCTTTTTCTTAGTAGTTTATTGGAGATAAAAACCTCACGAAGTGGGCTGGGAAGGTGGCTCAGTGGTAGAGCACTTGCCTTGCATGCATGAGACACTGGGTTCAATTCCTCGGCACCACATAAGCAGAAAAAGCCAGAAATGGCGCTGTGGTTCAAGTGGTAGAGCACTAGTCTTAAGCTGAAGAGCTAAGGTACAGAGCCCAGGCCCAGAGTTCAGGCCCCCTCCCCACCCCATCCCAACCCCCCCAAAAAAAGCCTCACGGGCTTTCCTGCCCAAGCTTGCTGCAAACTTCAATCCTCAGATCTCAGCCTCCTGAGTAGGATTACAGGCATGAACCACTGCCACCCAGCTTTTTTGTGTGTTTGCCAGTCTTAGGGCTTGAACTTAAGAGCCTTGGCATTGTCCTGAGCTTTTTTTGCTCCAGTCTGGTATTCTACCACTTGAGCCACAGCTCCACTTCTGGCTTATTTTTTGGGTGTTTAACTTAAGATACAAGTCTCACCAACTTTTCTGCCTGATCTGGCTTCAAATGGTAATCCTCAGATCTCAGTCTACTGAGTAGGTTGGGTTACAGGTGTGGACTACCAGGGCCCAGCCAGGATCACTCCTACCTTTTGTCACCCAGTTCTACTGGTCCCTAGGAGGAGTAAGCTCAGCCCAGCGCTGCCTCAGCCCTCTCTCTCTCCCCTTATTGTCTCCAGCAAGGTGACTGAGCAGTGCAGTAACTTTAGAGAGGAGAACATGGACACGTCCAGATAGAGGCCTTCGCCATGGCTACCACTGTTCGGACCACAGGCCGAGAAGAAGCACTTGTGTGGCCCAGTGGGCAGGCGCCTTCCAGAGCCTCCCATGGGACAAGGAGACAGAGGGGACTTTTGCACAAGCAACGCTTTTCCTTAACATTAGTGAGATATATATATTATATATATATATATTATTTTTGTTGTTAGGCAGTGTGAAGTTTTGTGTGTATGATTTCTGTACAAAAGCAACCTCCTGAGCCCCACAGCTTCGTTGGCCATTCTCCAGGCAGCCCTGGCCTTCACCACTGCCATCCCTCCCAGCGCCCCTTTCACACCGCCATTCTCCACCCGGCCCGGCCTTCACCTCTGCCGCCCACTCCAGCCACACTAAACGCCTCTGGATGTCTGGTCCCTCCCAGTGAGCGCAGACCCTGGCCACCCTTCCCAGGGCCTCGCCAGCACTTGTGCCACCTGCCCACACCTGAGGTACTCATCTGGGCTCCTGGGGGCGACTGATAGGATTTGGGGATTCAAACGAACCCCTGCTGGGTCTCCCAGAAGCCTCGGTGCTCTGGGCTATGGGCCACCTAAGGCAGGAGAGCAACCTGGAGGCCCCGGGCGGAGTGGCCTGCTGCTCTCTGGCCAGGCCTGCCTGCGGCCATGCTGCTATAGAGGCTGTCTCCCAGCCTCCCTCAGGCCCTAGGCTGTTGAAGGCCCAGCCCAGGGGTGGTCAGAAGTCAGGGGCAGATTCAGTTGCCCCTCTGCCAAACACCCAGGACCTGTCCCCAGCTCCGGAAGCCAGCACCTCCCAGGGCCTGGAGCTGCTTCCTCCGCCAACCCTCAGCTGCCCACAGCGTCCAAAGTGCTCATCCTCTCCCACCAGCACAACTTCACCTGCCTCACCAGCCCGGGTGCACCCCGCTGCCCAGAGGACCCCACAGCTCTTGAGGCAGCCACCTCCAGACCAGCACCTGGACAGCCCTCCCTGCCCCTTACCGTCCCCGTTGTCCCAGGAAGCCGCTGGGCCTCGGGCCTGTGCTGTACAGCGGACACTGGAGGAAGCTGTGTGTAGTGTCTGGAGCCCCTCCCTGCTGCTGCAGCTCCATGTGGCCTCCCGCGCGGGACCCTGATGAGGAGCCCCTGGCCGAGGCAGCCCCTGATGGCCACCGTGGGGCTCTCTCCTCCCATTTCCTTCCCTGGCCTGGTTTTGAATTCTGTCACTCCTGCCTCCAGAACAGGCCAGATTAGCAGGGCTCTGCGACACCAGGGGCCCTTCCTCCAGAAACCTCTCCCTTGGGCTGGGCAGGAAGCCTAGCCCTGTGCTCCCCAAGGGCAGACACCACCCCCCTTCCTGACCCAGGCCCTTCTGCCCAGCCAGACCCCGGCAGAGCTCACATCGCTCACATCGCATTGCTTCACCGTCTGGGGCCCAGGGAAATGTCTGTACTTTGGGATGTCACAGAAATACATTTTTGTGCAAAGTGCAGAAGAGCAGAGTGTCGTTTTTGGGGAGCGGAGGGGTGGCGGCTGTGGGCAGGCTTGCTGGAGAGGGGAGGGGGGGCCACTGGGGCCACAGACGAGCTCTTCAGTGTTCTCTTCACACCTCTGACCAGACAGCTCAGAGCTGGCCAGCAGACCAACGGGGCCCTGCTGACACCTTGTCTGATGGAGGAGGCAACGAGGGAGTGAGGGTTCCTCCTGCAGGCCACTCGGAGTGGACAGGGGTCAGGGAGGAGGGTGGAACACGAGGGTCACATGGTGAAGGGTCCAGCTCCAGCAACACCCAGGCTAGCCTGGGCTTATCCCTGCATGCTCGTGTGGCCGACCTGTGCCCTCAGGGCCTCCGTGGAAGCACCTGCCCACGGGGCCTGGAATTGTAGGCCAGGTCACCAGGACCACACCACTTTCCTGGAACCTGAGCATTCTTACCTCATCCCCTCACCCCCTCCTTTCTTCCTAAGCAGAACCTGGACCAGGTGGGCCTTCCTAGGAGGCTCTTCCTACAGTGCTCAAGCAGCCAGTCTGCTGCATCAAGAAAGAAGGGCTGGGGTCGGGGAGGGGCGGTAATGTACCCATACAACTCATCCTCAAAGATGGAATTCCTAAGTTCTGCCAGCTAACACCCACAGCTGGCCTGACCGCCCAGCGCTTGGCATTTTTGTCTGCTAACCACCATCCCCCCTCCTCCCTCATTCTACCTTTTTTTTTTTCTTTTCTTTTCTTGTACTTAATTTGAACTCAGAGCTTCTAACTTGCCAGACGGGTACTCAGCTACTTGAGCCACACCTCAGCCCCTTTTTGCTTTGTTTTCCAAAAATAGGGTCTTACAGTTGTGCTTAGGCTAGCGTGTACCACAATTTACATCTCTAAGCTCCCGGTGTGGTTGGGCTGACAGGTGCGCACCGCCAGGGGTGGACACAGCTTCTTACTGAGAGGGGAGGAGATCTCACTTTTTACCTGAGTTGGCCTTGAGCCACTTTCCTCCTGATGGCCTCCTGAGTAACTGGGATTACAGGCAGGAGCCACGTGCCTGGCTCGCTCTACCTCATAAACATTTGGTCACAGCTGCACGGAGCTGAGTTGGTTCAGTGACTCGGTAGGATCCCAGACGGCGTGGCTCACGCCACCATCCAAAAGCAAGCAGGTGACGACGCCTTCCCCGGGCAACCTCTGGCAGGCCTGGCCCCTGGGGCCCGCCACCGCGTCGCCTCAATGGGCGCAGTTCCAGTTAGGCACCAACCCCCAGAGCCACGGCCCTGGGAGCGCCGTGGAGGATGTGCGCGTGCGCGGACGGCGGGAGCGGAGCCCTTGGGGGCGGGGCGTAGGGGGCGCGGGGGAGGGAGTGGGTCTCCCGCTCCTCAAAGTTACCTGGCTGGAGTGGGGCGGGCGGGGCGGGGCGGGAGGGGGGGGAGTGTCGGTGGAGTTACCGGCTGCGCGCGCGCCAGCCCCGCCCTCAGCCTCCTCAGGCACCTGTTGGCTTGAGGGCCCACTCGGTCGCGGCTGCCATCCAATAGGCTGCCGGCATGACCCTCTCAGGCTCCGCCCACCTCCCTGTCAGCCAATCACCAGACCGACACGCCCCCTCTTCTCCTGAGGGACCGCCCCCTCTGGCCGCTTCTTCCGGGTGGGGCCCGGGGCGGAGGCGATGGCGCCCTGGGCGCTCCTCAGCCCTGGGGTCCTGGTGCGGACCGGGCACACCGTGCTGACCTGGGGTATCACGCTGGTGCTCTTCCTGCACGACACCGGTGAGCCGGACCCACCCGATCCCGCGTGATTCCCTGCACACTGGCGGCTCACTGCCCTCCCGGCCCCGCTCAGAGATGTTGGGGTTCTCCCACCTGGCCAGCTTCCAAGAGCCCTCCCTGGCCCTCAGCCCGGCGCCACCTGCTTTCCGCCCCGTACCCACTGCCCTCCTGCCACTACCCCGCTCCTGACCGGTGCCCACCAAACCCAAGGGCGGCCGCGCGCCCCCCACCCCCGCTTCTTACCCTGGCCCTGGACCCACCCCGTAGTTTCCAGGAATTGACTCCGAACCTCTCCGTGCAAGATCGGGAGGACCTCTGGCACCGTGCCACACCCTCGGCCGCCGGGGGCCGGGCTCCCATCCTGGCCGGACAGCACCCAGGATGGGGGCAGCGACTTCCCGTAGTCTCGTAGTTGTGGCAATCATTTCCCACCCCCCTCCACTGCCACGCCCTTACTCAGGGCAGCCCCCACCCCAGTGGTCCAGCCTCTACCTGCCAGCAAGCCAGGACGCTATCCAAACCCACCTCTGTTCTTGGCTCCCTTTTCCAACTAAGGGCAAGAGACTTGGCCACTCTGCTGTCTGGCACCTGAATCTTCAGTCACTCCCACAAGGAGTAACCCTGCCAGGAGCCCTTGGGCCCCTCTGCAGCATAGGTCCCAGCCTCTAGGTCTCAGTTTTAACACCGGCCCTATCTCTGCCCATCCAGAGGCCAGAGACTCAGGAGCACTTAATTCCTCACCCTATACCCAGCAGGTCTGCCCCATTCACATGTGCCTACCTTCCTGTTCCCTTCCTCCTCTCCCCCTGACTGCCAGGCCTTATTCAGCCACTTTGCTGCCCAGCCCTGTGCTTCTGTGGTGCCCAGCCCAGCCTCACTGCCCTTCTTTGGTCTCTCCAGAGCTGCGGCAGTGGGAAGAGCAAGGGGAGCTGCTCCTGCCCCTCACCTTCCTGCTGCTGGTGCTGGGCTCCCTGCTGCTCTACCTGGCTGTGTCACTCATGGACCCTGGCTATGTGAACACTCAGCCCCAGCCACAGGTAACAAGGGTCCCCTGAGGACTTGAACCCCTCCCCTGGGCCACAGGGTCCCAAGGCCCCAGCAACAGATCCCATGCCAGACCACAGGCTTTGATGGGGGCAGCTCAGTGAGTCCCCTGCCAGCCTTAGACCCCTAACCTACAACAAGGAAATCACCAAGGCCCAGTGACAGAAAGTGACTCACTAAGGCCATACCGCTTTGCTCATTGCAGGGCAGGCACTCTGACCCACTCACACCTCCATTCTATACGGAATGGGCCCAAACCCTCCATACTCAGCATACAGCTAATGCTGGCCCCCAAGGGAGGTGCCCACTGCTGCCATGTGCTTCACAGAGGGGTCCCACTTATGCTCTATCTCTGATTTCCAGGAGGAGCCCAAGGAGGAACAGACAGCCATGGTTCCTCCAGCCATCCCTCTTCGGCGCTGCAGATACTGCCTGGTGCTGGTGGGTGAAAGAGGGACACCCCCTCCCCCCAACATGGGCTGGGCCAGGATGAAGTTGAGATCTCCCTGGCCCATCTCTCCTCCAAGAAAGGCAGGGTGCCAGTGGCTCGCGCCTGTAATCCCAGCTACTCAGGAGGCTGAGATCGGAGGATCCCAGTTCAAAGCCAGCCTGGGCAGGAAAGTCCATGAGATTCTTATCTCCTAATAACCACCAGAAAACTGGAAGTGGAACTGTGGCTCAAGTGGTAGAGCGCTTGCCTTGAGCAGAAGAGCTCATGGACAGCGCCCAAGCCCAGAGTTCAAGCCCCATGGCTATAATGTTCTATAACTTTAGCTTCTCAGGAGACCCAAAATTGGTCCTCTACTACCTGGCCCTAGAACCAGGGACAGGTGATCAAAAACACCCAGGACTCCCATTTAGTTGTCCAATTGCTAAATAAACCCAGGCAGGGAAGCCCTAAAGCTACCTCCTGGCCCACTCACCCCCTTTTCTCTAGTGCCAGTTCCACAAGCAGCCAGTTAGCCTTTCACATGTAAACCTCAGCCCAGTGGTGGGCCGCTGGTGGCTCACATCTGTAATCCTAGCTATTCAGGAGGCTGGGATCTGAGGCTCAGGAATTTGAAGCCAGCCTAGGCAGGCAAGAGATTTGCAACTCCAATTAAGCAACCAAAACGCCAAACAGCGGCTTCAGCCCCTGCCCGTGGAGGGCTCACAGGACTTCCCTCCTCACCCACAGCAGCCCCTGCGGGCCCGGCACTGCCGTGACTGCCGCCGCTGCGTCCGTCGTTACGACCACCACTGCCCCTGGATGGAGAACTGCGTGGGGGAGCGCAACCACCCGCTCTTCGTGGCCTACCTGGCCCTGCAGCTGGTGGTGCTCCTGTGGGGCCTGTACCTGGCATGGTAGGTACCACCGCACGTGGGGCATGAGGGAGGGTGGGCAGCACACACCCTCAGGTCTGAACAGAGCCCGGGTCCCCATCCCCGTGCTGCAGGTCCGGCCTCCGGTTCTTCCAGCCCTGGGGACTGTGGCTGCGGTCTAGTGGGCTCCTCTTCGCCACCTTCTTGCTGCTATCTCTCTTTTCCCTGGTGGCCGGCCTGCTCCTGGCCTCGCACCTCTACCTGGTGGCCAGCAACACGACCACCTGGGAGTTCATCTCCTCCCACCGTATCGCCTACCTCCGCCAGCGGCCCAACAATCCTTTCGATCGTGGCCTGACCCGAAACCTGGCCCACTTCTTCTGCGGCTGGCCCTCGGGCCCCTGGGAGACCCTCTGGGCTGAGGAGGAGGAGGAGGAAGGCAAGAGCCAGGCCGTCTAGGGTCACTGGAGATAGGGCTGCCAGCCTGTGCCGGGAACATGAGGCTGAGTGAGCCCGGCTCGGCCTGGGCTCTGGGCTCCCACACACTCCTCCCAGGCCTCAGCACACCTTGGGGGGGGCTCTGCCTTCCCTGGGGAAGATGGAGAGAAATGGGGCCTGGGGCAGCTCCAGCACAAATGGACCCCAGACTCTCTCCCAGCCCTCAGCTGGGCTTCTTTCAGTGCTAAATAATTCTACACATTTAATATTCCATAAAGTCAAGTATTAAAAAAGACAAAACCATCCACTCCTTGCCATGGCGCCCTTTCTGGTGCAGGCCTCGCCCCGAGGCAGAGAAGGGGTGGACGGGAGGGGATGGGACATATTTTTTGCCTGGTAACACTGAGAAAAAGCTCCTGAAGTCGGTCTGTGGTCATCTCCATGGCGCCCTCACCTCCAAGCCGTAGGAGGTGATCAATATTGGGGCCCAGTAGTGGTTCCCCATGCTGCACAGGCTGATGAACATCGGGGCCAGGCAAGTGTGCAAGCGGGCGAGCGAGGTGCCAGGAGAGCCTCAGGGCTCCAAGAATCGCTCCGACACAAAGTCAAAGTCCCGGAAGGCGGCCTGTTGACGGGCTGTGAGGGGGTTTCGGGGGGCAGGGGGGGTTAGGGCCGGCGGCAGTCCGGTGAATTCACCTTCAAAGTAGCGCAGGTCTGCAGGGCCACAGAGCGTAGGCACAAAGGGGGGCTGGGCGGTGCGGGTGAGCAGGGCCTGCCAGTCCACAGCCTGAGGACAAGGAGAGAGGAGGCGGAGATGGTAGAGCAGCAGCCCTGGCCTGGGGCTGGGCACTGGGAACTGCAGGACCCCGGGCACTCACCCGGAAGAACGGCTGAACCTTGATCTCCTCGGCGTCCAGCTCCCCTGCCCCCAGGCGCTTCTCTGGACACTTCTGGAGGAGCTGGCAGAGGACAGGTACAAACTTGGGGTACTCTACCGCTGGCTTTGAGAGGCACCCCGACTGAGCTGTGCTGGAGAGCACTAAAGGGGTGACAGGGCACACAAGCCCCTGATGGCCCCTGCAGGGACCTACCTTCTGAATGAGCTCGAGTCCTTGCACGGACAGAAAGTGGGGGTACGGGGCATCGGCATTGACAATACACTCAAACACCTCCTCTTCCGTGTCTCCTGGGAAAGGGCACTGTAGAGACGGTGGGTCCCCGCGATGCACGTGCCACGCACACCCCACCCGAAGCCCGGCCGCCAGCGCCTGCTCTCACCTCGCCCACCAGCATCTCGTAGAGCAGCACGCCCAGCCCCCACCAGTCCACAGCCCGCGTGTAGGCCTCCTGGGTCAGCACCTCAGGTGCCAGAAACTCCGGGGTGCCACAGAAGGTGCTCGTCCGGTCCCCAAAGCCAATCCCTGCAAGGTAACATCCACACCAATCAATGCTCCTGGGTGTGACTCATTCACCTGGTGTCCCGGGCCCTGACAATCCAGGGCAGGCGGGGAGTGGCTCCGAGCTCAGCTTGCCTGGTATGCCTGCGTTAAGCCCTGAGATGAATCCTAGCACCAAAGGCTGGGAAGGTGGCTCAGGGGTAGAGCACTTGCCTTACATGCTCGAGGCCCTGGGTTTGATTCCTCAGCACCACATAAGAAAAATGCCAGAAGTGGTGCTGTGGCTCAAGTGGTAGAGTGCTAGCCTTGGGCTGAAGAGCTGAGGGACAGCACCCAGGCCTAGAGTTCAGGCCCCACCACCGGACCCAAAATAAATAAATAAAACAGCCAGGCACTGGTGGCTCACGCCTGTAAACCTAGCTACTCAGGAGGCTGAGATCTGAGGATCAAGGTTCGAAGCCAGCCCAGGCAGGAAACTCTGTGAGACTCTTCTTATCTCCCATAAACTATGCAAAAAAAAAAAAAAAAAAGCCAGAGGTAGCACTGTGTCTCAGTGGTAGAGGGCAATACTTGAGCACAAAGATGCTCAGGGACAGAGTCTATGCTCTGAGTTCAAGCCCCCTCACCAGCAAATAAATAATAAAACAGGAGCTGGTGTTTCAAATGTGCCATCCTAGCTACCCAGCAGGGTGAGATCTGAGAACCAAGGTTCAAAGCTAGCCCAGGGAGGAAAGCACCTGGCTAGTCAGTGAGACTTTTATCTCCAATAAACTACTAAAAAGCCAGAAGTGGAGCCGTGGCTCAAGTAGTAAAGCACTAGCCTTGAGGGAAAAAAAAAAAAAAAGCCAGGGTCAGTGCCCAGGCCCCAAGTTCCAGCCCAAGGACCAGGACAAAAATAAAAAATAGCCAGGCGCCAGTGGCTCACGCCTGTTATCCTAACTCAGGAGGCTGAGATCTGAGGATCAAGGTTCAAAGCCAGCCCAGGCAGGAAAGTCCATGAGACTCTTATCTCCGATGAACCACCAGAAAACCGGAAGTGGTGCTGTGGCTCAAATAGTAGAGTGCTAGTCTTGAGCAAGAGCTAGAGAGCAATACCGTGCCAAGCCCTGCCCTACCCCCTACAAGGTGAGTACAGTCAGTGTCACAGAGTCTCACTGAACTCATGCCAAGGTGACCCAGAAGACAGGACCAATGCTGTCTCCAGCCCTTCCTCAGACCAGCTACAGGCTAGAAAGGAGGAGTCAGTGCTCCCAACTTGTACCCCCAGCGTGAGGGCCAAACTGGGGGCCCCAGGGCATCATTGGTGGGGGGGGGGATTTCCTGCTGGCCTGGACAAAGCTAAAAGATGTGGCCCCACCTTCTTTACAGAGCCCAAAGTCCGCGATCTTCAGGAAGCCCTGGGCATCAAGCAGGAGATTATCCAACTTCAGGTCCCTGGGGGCAAGGGGACAGATCAGGAGGGCTGAGGAGAGCCAGGTTAGAGCCGACTCTAGAGGGCAGCCTGGGAGGAGGGCGGTGTCCATCCCTTGATCCACCCTGCACGGCCCCAGCACTTCTGGGGCCAAAGCTACCTGTAAATGATCTTCTGCTCATGGAGGAACTGCAGCCCCAGGACCACACAGGCCAGGTAGAAGCTAGAGGTGGGACAAGGGAAAACTCAGGGGCAGCCAGCGCCCAGGGAGGCTCCAGGGGTCTGGGTGAGAAGCTGGCTGGGAAGGCCACAGGGGTTAGCCCGAGGTTGTGCATACTCGCTCCACTAGGGTGCTGCTGCTATGGCAGAGCCTGGGGCGAGCATGGCGCACACCCCGTCCTTCCGGCTCCCTCCCAATCCCCTGCAGATCCCACTCCTCCCACCTCAAATCAGTACGTGAGACCCTAGGTAAGGAGTCACAAACCCAGGGCTGGGTTGGAAGTGCCCAGTCAGGCCTTCCTAACTCCCGAGGCAGCCCTGGAGGGCAGACTTTAAATCCAATTGCTGTTCTCACCCTAGGAGGCTAGCAGACATTACTCATCCCTACAGCAATCCTATCAGCTCAGGCCACAGGCAGAATAGAGGCCCAGGATCCACACCCTCCATCAGTTAAGCACTGGCCTCAAGGACCTCACCTCAGGCCAGGGAAGCAGGAAGTCTGCTGCAGGAGGGTGGGGTGAAGGAACTCACCAGGCCTGGGGCTCAGGAAAGACGTCCTCATGGATATGCATCATGAGGTCGCCCCCAGGCACAAACTCGGTCACGAAGCAGGCGTGGCTGGAAGTCTGGAAGCAGGCTAGGAGGGAGAGCAGGAAGGGGTGCCCGGCGCGCCCCACAGCCTCTAGGATCCGCTTCTCACAGTACAGACTAGCAGGGAAGGGCTGAGTCTTAGAATGGAGGACAGCCAGACGGTAGAGGTTTTCCATGGCTGGCACCACACAGCACCCATGACCGATGGGGACCTGGACATGGTGGTGCACACCTGGAACCCCCAGGCCAGCTCCCAGGTTAACAAAACACAAACAAAAGGGCTGGAGGCTTTGGCTCAAGTGGTAGAACACCTACCTAGCACACTTAAATTGTGAGTTAAACAAACAAACAAACAAACAAACAAAACCCCCTAGCTTCTCCAGAGATTGAGGCCAGAGGATGGTTGTTTAAGGCTTAAGGCTGACTTTGGCCAAGTACCTGTGGCTCACACCGCCGTTAATCCTAACTATTCAGGAGGCTGAGATATAAAGATCAAGATTCAAAGCCAGCCAGGTAGACAATTCCATGAGATTATTTCCAATGAACCAGCAAAAAGTCAGTACTGGAGGCATGGCTCAAGTGGTAGAGTACTCGCCTAGCTCTTGAATAAGGGCCTTGAGTTTAATCTATAGTACCTAAAATAGATATTTTTTAAAAAACGTACAAGGGGGCTGGGAAGGTGACTCAGTGGTAGAGCGCTTGCTTTTGCATGAATGAGGCCTTGGGTTCAATTTCTCAGCACCACATAAGCAAAAAGAAAAAAGCCAGAAGTGGCATTGTGGCTCAAGTGGTAGAGAGCTAGCCTTAAGCAGAAGAGCTAAGGGACAACGCCCAGGCCCAGAGTTCAGGCCCCATGACTGGACCCAAAAAAAAAAACAAAAAAAAAATGCACAAGGGCTGGGAAGGTGGCTCAGTGGTAGAGCACTTGCCTTGCATGCATAAGGCCCTGGGTTCGATTGCTCAGCAACACATAAGCAGAAAAAGCCAGAGGTGATGTGGCTCAAGTGGTAGAGTGCTAGCCTTGAGCTGAAGAGCTGAGGGACAGCGCCCAGGCCCAAAGTTCAGGCCCCATGACCGACAAAAAAAAAAAGGACTGAGGGCATGGCTCAAGTGCAAAGACCTTCCCTAGTAATTGCATGACCCTGGGGTTAAGTTTCCAGGACCACAACAAAGAGAAACAAAGTGAAAAGTGCTGTTTCCATATCCGGGGTTCACAGAATTGTGATAACCACCCTGGCCCCATTGAGAGAGGCGCAAAGTGAGGCAAGGCGGGAACAGAGGGCCTGGTCACGGCCGGCCAGCGGCACGCAGACCACACAGCGGGTAACAACACGAGAACCCAGGCCTGACTGGCCCCTGAACCGCGCTGTGGAGGCCAGGGCAGCCTCTGGGGCCAGGGCCGGAGTCCAGAGCACACCCACGCTGGCCGCCGCTCTCACCTCTCTACCTCGTCCCGGCTCAGCACCTCCTGCTTCTTCAGGGCCTTGATAGCACAGTACCTCCCCGTCCCCTTGAACTGGACCAGGAGGACCTGGGCACCAGATAGAAGGGGGGTGTAAGGGCAGGCCGAGCTGCCTAACTTCCCACACACTCCCCTGACTCCAGCTAACATGGCGGGGGGAGGGGATTGCCCATCTTTTTCCACAGAACCTTCCCGAAGTGTCCTTGACCCAGCACAGCCAAACAGCGGAAGTCCTGAAGCCCAGGGGCTTTCCTGAAAGAGAAAAAGGAGATGACCCGCCACGTAGCTCAGGTGCTGGTGGCTCATGCCTGGAATCCTAGCTACTCAAGAGGCTGAGAGCTGAGGATCATGGATAGAAGTCAGCTTGGGGGCCGGGCGCTGGTGGCTCACGCCTGTAATCCTAGCTACTCAGGAGGCTGAGATCTGAGGGTCGCGGTCCAAAGCCAGCCCGGGCAGGAGAGACCGTGAGACTCCTATCTCCAATAAACCACCAGAAAACCGGAAGTGGTGCTGTAGCTCAAGTGGTAGAATGCTCGCCTGGAGCTGAAGAGCTGAGGGACAGCGCCCAGGCCCAGAGTTCAAGCCCCACGACCGACAAAAAAAAAAAAAAAAGAAGTCAGCTTGGGGCTGGGAGCCAGTGGCTCACTCCTGTAATCCTAGCTACTCCGGAGACTGAGATCTGAGGATGGTGGTTCAAAGCCAACCTAGGCAGGAAAGTCCATGAAACTCTTATCTTCAATAAACCACTCAGAAAATCAGAAGTGGCTCTTTGGCTCAAGTAGTAGAGCGCAGGGACAGCGCCCAGGCCCAGAGTTCGAGCCCCACAACTGACAAAAAAAAAGTCAGTTTGGGCAGGAAAGTCTATGAGACTCTTATCTCCAATTAATCACCAAAAAGTGGAGGCATGGAACACCATTCTTGAGAGAAAAACCCTAAATGAGCGTGTGAGGCACTGAGTTCGAGGCCCTGTGCTGGCACACATGCACAGAAAAGCAGCCATGAGGGACCAGGTCTGGCGTCTGCCTGAGCGGCCTGATGCTCGCTGGGCTGTCCACATGGCAGAGTTTTCAGCGACTCCCTGAAGTTTGCATACAGCTGGAGCTCAATAATGGGCTCAAAGTTAGGAAGCAGAGTGATTCAGCCACTGACCACCCCGAGGAGTCAGGGCAGGAGGAGGGGACTGACGCACACACACCCGTGTCTGACATGAGTTACCTGGTGGGCGCAGCGGAGGCTGGGACAGTAGCCAGTCCAGCTCGAGGCTCCATGTGGGGGCGCTTGGTACACTGCGAAGGCAGAGGGTTCAGGGTGGGGCAGGCTGCCTCTCCTCTTCACCTCATGGCCACCCCCAGACCCAGTAGCTCTGGGGTTGACCGGTACCCCCGGCCTCACCGGGGTCTCCTCTGGGGCTGATTCCTGGGGCAGGAAGAGGCGTGGGGGCTTGGGTGGGGGCTTGACCTCTTCTCTCAGGGGGCTCTTCTTGGGCAGGAAGTGACTGTGGAAGGAAGCAGACCTGTGGGTAGCCACGCCCAGGAGGAAGAAACAGTGGCGGGATAGACAATCACTGCGCCAAAGAAAGAGTGCAGTCACCAGGGTGTGGTGGCTCACGCCTGTAATCCTAGCTACTCAGGAGACTGAGATCTAAGGATCGAGGTTCAAAGCCAGAGGTTCAAAGCCAGCCCGGGCTGGAAAGTTGGTGAGACTCTTATCTCCAATAAATCACCAGAAAACTAGACGTGGTATACCGTGGCTCAAGTGGTAGAGCGCTCACCTTGAGCTGAAGAGCTGAGGGACAGCGCCCAGGCCCAGAGTTCAAGCCCCATGATTGGCCAAAAAAAAAAAGAAAAGAAATTGTGCGGTCTAGGGGAGGGGGTTCCTTACCTGGGGGAAGCACGATGGGAGGCCCCTTGGGGTGCAGTGGCGGTCTGCAGACCTCCTTTGGGGGGGCTGATGGTGCTGGGAGAACTACAGGGGGGCAGCAGACTCATGACCAAGCGCCCCCAGGCCGCCATGCTGAGGTTCATCTGAGAAGCCCTCAAGAAGTCCTGGCCTGGAGGAGAGTGGGCTCAGTCCCAGTACCCCGAGAGTCCCAGCCCCTCCACACACAGCCCCCCACCTTCCATACCTCTGCGTTTGGAGAAAATACGCTTCTGTCTCTGCAGCCTAGGCCGCTTCTCAATGACAGGGTCGCAGAAGGTCACCTTCAAGGGCACAGGCAGGGCGGGAGACAGTCCAGCTGCCACAGCCCCACCCCACGACCCCAGCCCCAACACCACCAGCAGGTTCAAGACAGCTGACCTCCCACCCTCATTTGTGCAACGGGGAAACTGAGGCCAGAGAAAAAGGATCATGCGTGAGGTGGGACAGACTCGGGGACAGGGCTGCAGGCCTCAAAGCAGCCTCATACACGGCCCTGGAAACCCGTCTCTGGGCCTCATTTCCATACTTAGGGGCTGGCCAGCACCTGTGTGAAGACGCGTCCCCGCGGCACCAGGCTGAGGGACAGCTGGTGGCACGCGTTGTCCAGGAAGTCCTCCAGCCGCAGGAAGGCCACGCCGCACAGCTGCCGCCAGTCCCGCCAGCGCACCCCGATCTCCAGCTCCCGGGCCTGCAAAGCAGAGGTAGGCCGGGCAGAGGGTGGGGTCCAGCAGCTCCCCACACCGCGAGGCTTCTGGTTCAGCCCGTCCCGAGCACAGGAAGGCCAGCCTCACTCGCTCCAGGGGAACCACGAAGGCCTGGTCCCAGCACCGTGCAGACGCCAGCCCCCAGCCTGTCTGGCCCACCACGCGGTTGTCCACTTTCAACACAGCAAGCACCTCATCTGTCGGGCCAGAGCTGGGGTTCAGAGCCGGCCCAGAGAGCAGGGGGAGTGGGGGGGGGGGATAGGTGGTCCCTGCTGCTTCCCGATGGCTCCTTCCTTACTCACTGCTTAGCTCACCACTGCCACCTCCACGCTGCTGCTTGGCCCTGCTTCGGAGCCAGCCTTCAGAGGCGCTGGTGGCCAACGCAGCCACAGGAGAACGCCCCGGCACCGAGGTCAGCAGCTGCTCACAACCCAGGAGCCGCACCTGCAGGGTCCCTGGTGGAGGGCGAGAGGGGGACCTGGTCAGATGCCTCCTCCCCATGTACCCTGGGCCCCTCTCCAGAGGGCACACCAAGTGGTTCTCTCCTGCCTGCGCATCACACATTCACTGTGGATGCAGGCTTCAGCTCTCAGACCCACTTGGTCAGAGATTGCTCAGGCCTCCGGAGAGCAATGGGGCAGGTAAGAGCTCAGGGCAGTTGGAAGCCTAGCTTCCGCCCCAGCCTGGCCGGCTTACTGCCTAGGCCCATCTCCCATCTGACCCAGAGAAGTGGGCCACCGCTGGTCCCCTCCCACCTCAACGGATACAAAATGTATTTTTTTGCATCTTTGTTTGTGGTGGGGCTTGAACTCTGGGCCTGGGCGCTGTCCCTCAGCTCTTCAGCTCAAGGCGAGCGCTCTACCACTTGAGCTACAGCGCCACTTCCGGTTTTCTGGTGGTTTATTGGAGATAGGAGTCTCATGGTCTTTTCTGCCCGGGCTGGCTTTGAACCGCGATCCTCAGATCTCAGCCTCCTGAGTAGCTAGGATTACAGGCGTGAGCCACCAGTGCCCAGCATGGCCTTTTTATTTTTGTGCCAGTACTGAGGCTTGAACTCAGGGCTTCAGTCTCTCACTTGGCTTTTTTCACTCAAGCCTGGCACCCTATTATTTGTGCTAAAACTGTAGTTCCTGCTTTTTGGTGGTTAATTGAGGGTAAGCGGTTCAGGGATTACTCTCTTGCCTGCCTAATTCCAGAGGAATTAGGATTACAGTCCAGTGGGCTCATCTTTAGGGTCACAAAGGAAAGAGGAAGCAAACGCAGTGCTGGTGGCTCACACCTGTAATCCTAGTTACTCAAGAAACTGAGATCTAAGAACCACAATGCAAAGCCCAGCCCAGGCTGGAAAGTCATTGAGACTCTTATCTCCAGTTAACTATCAGAAAACCGGAAGTGGCATTGTGGCTCAAGTGGTAGAGTGCTCACCTTAAGCTGAAGAGCTGAGGGACAGCGCTCAGGCCCAGAGTTCAAGCCCTACAACTGACAAAAAAAAAAAAAAAAGGGCTGGGAAGGTGGCTCAGTGGTAGAGCGCTTGGCTTGCATGCTTGAAGCCCTGGGTTCGATTCCTTAGCACCACATAAGCAAAAAGAAAAAAGCTGGAAGTGGCACTGTGGCTCAAGTGGTAGAGCACTAGCCTTGAGCTGAAGAGCTGAGGGACAGCGCCCAGGCCCAGAGTTCAGGCCCCACAATCAGATCAAAAACACACACACACACACACACACACACACACACACACACACACGCACAAAAGGTGTGTGTGGGGGAAGCAATGGGAATTTAGCAACTGTGGAGAACTGAAACTGGGCGCAGAGCACCATTTTGGAAGGTGGGCATAGAGAGAGGCCTTGGAGATAAATGCTCAGACCCAGATGGGATCTGCATCTTAGAAAGAATTTTTCTTTTTTTTTTTCTGGTCACTCATGGGGCTTGAACTTTGGGCCTGAGCGCTGTCCCTCAGCTCTTCAGCTCAAGGTGTGCACTCTACCACTTGAGCCACAGCACCACTTCCAGTTTTCTGGCTTTAAACTGTGATCCTCAGCCCACAGCCTCCTGAGTAGCCTAGGATTACAGGTGTGAGCCATTGGTGCCGGGCAGAAAGAACAACTTTTTTTTTTTTGGGGCCTGAACTCTGGGCCTGGGCGCTGTCCCTCAGCTCTTCAGCTCAAGGCTAGCACTCTACCACTTGAGCCACAGCACCACTTCCGGCTTTTTTTTTTCTTATGTGGTGCTGAGGAATCGAACTCAGGGCCTCGAGCATGCAAGGCAAGTGCTCTACCACTGAGCCACCTTCCCAGCCCCAGAAAGAACTTCTTAAAGAAGCTGTTCCCTCTCCTTCCCCAACTTGTCTACTTGGCTGTAGATACTTTATAAAGCCCTTCAAGACCAAGCTCCTACAGTACCTACTCCAGGAACCGCTCCCTGACGGCTGGGGCTGAGTAGAGCGCCTCACCCAGCGCTTGCGCTCGCCCTCCTCTGCTCTTGGCACACAGAATGGGTTCCATCTGGCCCGGCACCCAGGCCCTTCGCTCCCCGCAGCAGACAGCCGCTGCCTTTAGCGTGACCCAGCGCTCAGCTTATTGGTTAATTACCAGTCAAGTTGTAGTACATAAAAGGAAGGGAGGAAGGGAGGGAGGGAGAAGAAGGAAGAGGAGGGAGGGAGAAAGAAAGGAAAGAAAGGTGGGAGGAAAGAGGAGGAAGGAAACGTTCTAATAGTCTAGGCTACCCATGATGGGTCCAGGGGCCCCAGGCTGGGTTCCTCACCCTGGTCTGACTGCCAGGCACTGTGTTTAGTGCTGGCCCTGCATTGAGCCTCAGACCTTCCACAGCAATCCTATGAGGTGCAGCCATTATCATCCCATTTTCCGGATGGATACACTGCGACTTAGAGAAGGTATATCAGTTGCCCAGGGTCACACAGCTAGGGGGGGGGGGAGAACTCTTGCCCAGAGTGCTCTAGGGTCCTCCTCAAAATCCAAGGTCACCCCTGTCTGTAGTGGGAGGGGGCCAGGCTTACCTGTGAGGGCGGTGGGTTTCACGGGCGTCCCCGCGGGCCTGGGGTGCCTCAGGGTGGCTGTCCTCAGCTCTTGGGCCACAGCGCTGCGCAGAGGGTGGACCGCAGGGAGGGCCTGCACCAGCTGCTCCAAGGCCAAGCGCAGAAGGTCCAGTTTCTGGGAAGATTCCTGGAGCTGGACCTGGGCCTGTGGAGGGGATGCAGGCGGGGACAGGCCTTGGAGGGCGGGTGGGAGCCGGCAGCTGCCCCCGCTCACCGCAGAGGAAACAGCAGACCCCAGGGAAGAGCAGCAGGGGGAGGGGGTCCGGTCTGACCTCCGCCAGGGCCTTGCGGCCCTGCACGCTCCGGCTGCTGGACAGCTTCACCACGTTCTTGGCCCCCTCGGCCACGGCTGCCTCGATGCGCAATCGGTGCCGCAGCTCCTCTGCCAACAGCTCGGGGCCTGCGGGGAGGAGAGTCGCCGTCGGCCCCCGGCCCCCGGCCCGCTAACCCGCCACCCCAAGACCTGCTCACCTGGCTCCGGGGGCACGCCGGCTTCCAGGGCGCTCACCTTCATCCGCAGCAGGGCCACCTTGAGCTGGCCGTCCTGCAGCATCTGCTGGGCGGCTGCCAGGAGCGTCCTCTCCTGCGCGGATGGCACCCAGGTCCTAGCCCCCCGGAGCTCGGCCCCAGCTTCCCCTCCCGCACGCAAACCTCCCCGGCTCTTCTGAATACCTAGTCTAGCCAGGGAGACTCTGATCTCCAAGAAAACACCAGAAAACCAGAAGGGGCGCTGTAGCTCAAGTGGTAGAGCGCTCACCTTGAGCTGAAGAGCTGAGGGACAGCACCCAGGCCCAGAGTTCAAGTCCCACAACCGACAAAATACAATAAAATGAAATAATAGAGGCTTCGAGCCTCCTCCGTCAGACCCAGGGTCTTTCCTATCAGACAAATGCTGTGCCAGGAGCTCCAGCTCAGCTGCCAGCTGGGCGGGGATTCCACAGCCACCTGGACGGAGTTTGGGGCTGCCGTACTCCATTAGACTAAAGGCTGAGGCTTGTAGCTCCCTTACACAGTCAATGTCTGGATTGTATTTCCCTGTCAGAATAAGGAACTGGAAAGCCAGGGGCCGGGGGCTCACGCCTGTCATCCTAACCACTCAGGCGTCTGGGATCTGAGGATCGCGGTTCACAGCCAGCCCATGTAGGAAAGTGCATGAGACTTCCTATCTCCAATTAATCACCAAAAAGCTGCAAGTGGGGGTATGGCTCAAGTGGTGGAGCCCTAGCCTTGAGTAGAGAAAGCTAAAGGATAGTTCCCAGGCTCTGAGTTCAAGCCCCAGTACCAGAACTGGGGCTGGAACTAAACTTCCCTAAACATTGAGAGCCATGTCTCTCCCATCAGACCCTAGGGACCTTACCTTGGGGGTGCCACGGGCACAGGTGTGGATCATGTTCTCGGCCCCCTGCTTTACCTTCAGCTCCACCTGCAGCTGCCTCCGCAGGAGCTCCAGGTGCCGAGCCCGCGCCTGTTCCGTCCCTGACCAGGATCCCGAGGCTGCAGGCTCTGGGGCAGAGCATGAGGCCTGTGAACCTCGCAGCCCACCTAAAGCCCCCTATCCCCAAACTCTCCCCGCCACAGCCCCCTGGTGACAGGAACAGGGGCTGTGGGAGGCGGTGAGGCAGGTGCACCAGGGTCAAAGCCCAGGTACAGGGCAGCCAGGGTGTGCTGAGAGACTCCCCCCTCACCGGCTGGGCCCGGCAGCTGGACCCGGGCGTGCAGGTCCTGCAGCTCGCCATGCAGCTGCTCCAGCCGGCGGTTGGAGGAACGCAGCAGCTGCTGGACGCGGCCCAGATGGCGGCGGTCTGTGGCCACTCGCCGAAGGTTCTCCACACCCTCCTTGATTTTCAGCTCCTTTTGGATGGCCCGGCGGAGGGCCTCTTTCTCATCCTGAAGGGGCCGCTGGGCAGGTCCAGGCTGCAGAAGGGCAGAGGGGCGTCAGGGCCCACAGTCCTCCCCAGCGAAGGTGAGTGGAGCACCAGGCCGCCATGCTCAGGCCTTGGAGCATCTCTCCCAACAACGTAGATACTTGCTCAGTATCTTCCTCCAGGCCTCTCGTGCGCGTGTGTGCGTGTAAAATATGAGGACTTGAAATCAGGGCCTCAAGCCAAGTGCTGGTGGCTTCCACCTGTAATCCTAGCTACTTAGGAGGCTGAGGTCCGAGGATCACAGCCCAAAGCCAGCTTAGGCAGAATAGTGTATGAGACTTTTTTTTTTTTGGCCAGTCCTGGGGCTTGACATCAGGACCTGGGTGCTGTCCCTGAGCTTCTTTTGCTCAAGGCTGGTACTCTACCACTTGAGCCACAGCGCCACTTCTGGCTTTTTCTGAGTATGTGGTACTGAGGAATCGAACCCAGGGCTTCATGAGTGCTAGGCAAGCACTCTACCACTGAGCCACATTCCCAGCCCCATGAGACTATTATCTCTAATTAACCACCAGAAAACTGAGTTCAAGACCCACGACCACCACCACTAACAACAACAAAAAGAAATCAGGCCCTCACACTCTAACTTGGCTTTTTCACCCAAGGCTGGCACTCTACCCCTTGTCCCTGAGCTCTTCAGCTCAAGGCTAGTGCTCTACCACTTGAGCCACAGCGCCACTTCTAGTTTTCTGGTGGTTCATTGAAGACAAGAGCCTCACAGACTTTCCTGTCCAGGCTGGCTTTGAACCGCAATCCTCAAACCTCAGCCTCCGGAGTAGCTAGCATTACAGGTGTGAGTAACCAGTGCCTGGCATGTCTGAAAGGTTTTTTTTCCCCAATTAACCAGCAGAGAAAGTTGGGCTGGTGGTATGGCTCAATGAAAAAATCTGAGTTAGAGTGAGAAACCCTGACTTCAAAATCAGGTATTGATAACTAAATAGCAAAAAGGGAGGCTGGAAGTGTGGCTCAAGTAGTAGAGCACCATCTATGCAAATGTGAGGCCCTGAGTTCAAGTCCTTGCACAACCCCCTAAATAAAATAAAAAAGAAGATGGGTGCAGGTGCCTCATGCCTATAATCCTACTCTGGCAGATGAGCATTGTGGCTCAAAGCCAGCCTGGGCAGGAAAGCCAGTCTCAGGAAAGTCTGAGACTCTGTCTCCAAATAACCACCAAAAACCAAAAGTGGAATTGTGGCTCAAGTAATAAAGCATTATGCTTTAGTAAAAAAGCTATGGGACAGTGCCCAGGCCCTGAGTTCAAGTCCCAAGACTGGCACAAAAATAAATTAACAAATAGAAGGAATTGCGAGATGTGATGGTTCACGCCTGTCATCCTAGCTACTCAGGAGGCTGAGATCTTAGGATCAAGGTTCAAAGCCAGCCCAGGGAGGAAAGTCTGTAAGACTCTCCAATGAACCACCAGAAAACCAGAAGTGGTGCTGTGGCTCAAGTGGTAGAGCGCTAGCCTTGAGCTGAAGAGCTGAGGGACAGCGCCCAGGCCCAGAGTTCAGGCCCACGACCAGGCCCCCCCCACAGGAAAAAAAAAAAAAAACCCAGTTGTGTGGCAAGTTATCACTGTTCCACATCACAGGTTTAAGAAGCAATCTTGTGTGTGCCAGACTCTTCCTGATTCCCAATTGTTCAAAATCAAACAACCAAAAAACTTCTGCATACAGGCCTATAGACCCAGCCACTCAGGAGGCTTGGCTGGGAGGACAGCTTGAAGCCGGGAGTTCAAGACCAAGCTGAGACCAATGCCAAAGAAAGCTTGTACATCGATGCTATGCAAGCTGCACACGGTAAGCTGTAGTAGTGACTGCCTATAACACCTGTACCATGAGGCTCCTCACCACCCACTGTATCATTGAAATCCAAACCAAGTTAACAGTTCTCTATAAAACAAGGAGAATGACCCCAGTCCAAAAAAAAATCTTTATGTTCCTTTATTGGAGCAAGATTCCTGACCGGTATACAATGATGTATTTACTAAACAGAGACCTGTGCAGAAATTACATACTAATCCATCTTGACAGGTTTTGGTTACACTTTTGCCTATAGGTGGAATAGTTCCATTTGTAAGATTTTATACATCACAAAGCTTCCACGCTGTCCATGAATTCACCTTCCCATCCTGCTGGCGAGCGCGATGCCCGGGCCAGCCGTCGGGGGGTGCGGCCCCGTGGCCCTGCCACGCCTGGCCCTGCCCGTGGCGCGCTGGGCCTCCTCCACGGCCCCCTCCTCCCGTTGGAAGTCGGGGTGGGTGTCCGACGGGCTCCGGCCCAGCCCGGGGCGCCCCTGACCCCTTTAGATAATGTGTACGCGCCAAAGACAGCAAGCCGGGCGTCGATGGCTCCCGCCTGTGATCCTAGCTCCTCAGGAAGCTGAGATCTGAGGATGGCGGTTCGAAGTCAGCCTGGGAGAAGACTCCATGAGACACCTGATCAGCCGTCTGCCTACTTTGAGCATATTTTCTCCTATCTGCAGAGGTGCGAGGCAATGGCTACCACATCCAGCTCCCCTCTTCCCTGAAGGGAGTCGTGAGCTCGTGCCAGGACTGGCTCGGAACCCTGATCTTCCAGTCTGTGGACTCCAAGTAACTAGGCTCACGGCTGTGACCTACTGAAGACCAGCTGAAATCCGTTTTTTTGTTTGTTTTTTTTTTTCTGTCCCTTTTTTTTTCTGTCCCTGAACTTCTGTGCTTGAGGATGGTGCTCTGCCACTTGAACAGCCCCACTTTCAGCTTTTTGGTAGTTGACTGGAGATAAGAATCTCATGGACTGGGCTGGGAAGGTGGCTCAGTGGATGAGCGCTTGCCTTGCATGCCTGAGGCCCTGAGTTCGATTCCTCAGCACCACATAAGCAAAACGAAAAAAGCCGGAAGTGGTGTTGTGGCTCAAGTGGTAGAGCGCTAGCCTTGAGCTGAAGAGCTGAGGGACAGCGCCCAGGCCCAGAGTTCGGGCCCCACGACCGGCCCCCCCCCAAAAAAAAATCTTACGGACTTTCCTGACCAGGCTGGCTTCAAACCCTGATCCTCAGATCTTAGCCTCCTGAATAGCTAGGATTACAGGAGCGAGCCACGCAGCTATATTTTCCCCCCTTGAGGTTTCCTCACAAGAAGGGAAAGGGGTTCAGAGGTAGAATCCATTCATTTGCCTCAACAGGGGAAAGCTGTGCACACACGCTGACACACAAGTGAACCTTGTGTGTGTTGACTGTCTTCAATGAGAGTGTCAGAAAAACAGATGCTCACATCCCTGGCATAACCTAGAGTCCAAATGGTTCTCCCACTAAGTGGCCTCTAACACTACATGAGCAGTGAACCTGAACAGAAGCCCGAGACTTCCTACAAGTCAAAAACGCGTTCTGCCTACACCACTTTTGACCTCAGGGTCTCTGGATAGAATACACAATGTCACCCCCTAATCCAGTTAACACACCCCTTCCACTAGGAAAGTCCTTGCTTGTTATTCTTGTTTTAATCATCAAACTGCAACCCTGATAAACTTGTATGTCTTCATAAACACAGCCACATAATCTAAAGGGAACACTGCTGGGTGGAGTACTGACTTGAATAACTGCGTGGGCACGGTGGCTCAAGCCTGTAATTGCAGCTACTGGGAAGGTGAAGATGGGGTTCAGATCTGAAGCCAGTGCTGGCAAAGCGTCTAAGACTATCTCAACCAATGAATGGGTGAGGTGGCATTTCTTCCACCTCCAGGGGAGGCACTAGAGCTGGGGACAATAGTGTGCACCTGTTCTTGCCAGCCACGTGGATCACAGCCCAGACATAGATGTCGCCAGGTGCTGGGAGGCTCCTACCTGTAACCCTAGCTATTCAAGAGGCTGAGATCTGAGGATCAGTTGAAAGTCAGCCCAGGCAGGGAAGTCTAATGACTATTTCCAATAACTACCAAAAAAGCCAAAAGCCTAGCTATGGCTCAAGTGAGAGATCAGGGACCATGGCCAGGTTGACTCCAAGTCCTGGGGGGGAAAAAAAAGAGGGAGGGGGAAGAGGAGCTCTACCACTTGGACCCACACTTGCAGCGGTCTTGATTTTTCAGATAGGGTCCTTCCAATCATGATCTTGATGGCACAGGTGCATACTCCAACCAGCCGGCTGGTTGAGATGGGGCCTGGGCCTTATTAACTTCTGCCCAGGTGTAACAGTGCTTCTCCAGCCAATTTGAGGATTACAGCTATGTCTTTATACCTAGTTATCTTTTAAAATGTAGACCTTGTTTGGCTCCAGTGGCTCAAGGTCTATAATCCTGCTAGCGGGGGAGGGAGAGCAGTTATTCAGGTCAGGTAACAATCTTCTCTAAATCATGATCTAAAACACTTTAAAGGTCTTGAAACTACAGCTACAGTACGGAACGCAGAGGATGGATCAGCTTTGAGAAAGCCATCACCTTCCAAGCGAAGCAACCTAGGTATCTTCTTTTGATTGCAATTCCCAAGGCAGCCCAGGATCCCTCCCACATCCAGGCACAGAACTCAGTAGCTAGATCCTATCACTCTGCTTCCATATTGCCTCTGTAAGACCTGGAAGTAAACAGTCACCTACAACTAACAATACCCAGGAACGAGCTATTTCCTTAAAGGACCTCTGAACTTGACACCACCTGAAACCAAATACTTGAGCATGGTAGTTATGTCTATGGTCCCAGCAAAACAGGAGGTTGAGGGCCAGGAGCTCAAATTTGTCTGAGCAAGATGCCTCACCTCCAAAAAAAGGAATACTACAGGTGACAAACAGGACTAAAATTATACACAAGAAAGCCCCAGTTGTAAGGCTGGGATGGTGGCTCAGTGGTAGAGCGCTTGCCTTGCATGCATGAGGCCCTGGATTCGATTCCCCAGCACCACATAAGCAAAGAGGAAAAAAGCCAGAAGTGGCGCTGTGGCTCAAGTGGTAGAATGCTAGCCTTGAGCTGAAGAGCTGAGGGACAGCAACCCAGGCCCAGAGTTCAGGCCCACGACCAGGCCCCCCCCACAGGAAAAAAAAAAAAAAACCCAGTTGTGTGGCAAGTTATCACTGTTCCACATCACAGGTTTAAGAAGCAATCTTGTGTGTGCCAGACTCTTCCTGATTCCCAATTGTTCAAAATCAAACAACCAAAAAACTTCTGCATACAGGCCTATAGACCCAGCCACTCAGGAGGCTTGGCTGGGAGGACAGCTTGAAGCCGGGAGTTCAAGACCAAGCTGAGACCAATGCCAAAGAAAGCTTGTACATCGATGCTATGCAAGCTGCACACGGTAAGCTGTAGTAGTGACTGCCTATAACACCTGTACCATGAGGCTCCTCACCACCCACTGTATCATTGAAATCCAAACCAAGTTAACAGTTCTCTATAAAACAAGGAGAATGACCCCAGTCCAAAAAAAAATCTTTATGTTCCTTTATTGGAGCAAGATTCCTGACCGGTATACAATGATGTATTTACTAAACAGAGACCTGTGCAGAAATTACATACTAATCCATCTTGACAGGTTTTGGTTACACTTTTGCCTATAGGTGGAATAGTTCCATTTGTAAGATTTTATACATCACAAAGCTTCCACGCTGTCCATGAATTCACCTCTGAGAAAGTGGCGTTTAATTTCAGCTCTATTTTACAGCATTAAAAAGCTTATGCATTTGGCAGCTTCTCTGTGATGCACAGGGCAGTTCTTCCACCCAGATCCAGTCACATTTGAACCTTAGGTTAGACACCTGGGACTTTAGACCAATAGACACTCAAAAAGGCCCATTTTTTTTTTTAAAAAGGCCAAGATAAAAATCAAGGGTAGAAGTCAGAACTCTCAATTTTGAGGTTCTAGTTGTCTCAAACGACATGATTAACGACAGCAATGGTTCCCAGTTATGGAGACATTAAGACATTAATTCAAATCCCTTTATTCTCGATCCATACAGCCCTGAGGTCATCCTGCAAAGTGCGTATCAAAAAATACGAAGTCAGGGGACAGTTTGACAGTGACGTTATTATACAAGTCAAACTCGGAAGGTCAGATCAACTATGTCCATTCTGAGAGAAAAGCATCAAACCCTTTGTGTACACATTTAGTTTTATTGTAACAAAGCAACTTGTACACTTTTAACGTTTAAAACTCAGCATCATCTTTCCTTTCCAGTGAAAACAAAAGAAAATTTAAAAATAAATGAACAAAATTACAATAGAGAATGTCAATTCCAAATAAGATCCTACAGGGTCTGCTGATTCTCCTGTAGTGCCAGGGCTCAAGTCATCATTAGGAGAGTTTTTTTTTTTAAGTGTCATCTTAAACTGCAAGGATGTCCGTTAAACATCACAATTACACATGCCAAAGGAGAAGCCATGTTGTCAAAATGCCCACTTAACCCACCCAAACATCTCAAACCCACCCTTTGCTGACCTTCTAGAACCCCATTTTTTTTAAGTTTTTTCTTTTTTTTTAAACAAGAGAAAGTAGACAGATACATGTTGGTAATGCTAACTGTCCGTATTCACATAGACACAGTGTAATCTCTGAGCCCAATATACAGAGAAAGGAGGAGAAAAGCTAGAATCTATGCACTACTACACAGGGCCTGGTGCCTCCAGCAGAGCAGAGCAACCGGAGGCTTTTCTTGTTTCCCACAGAGCAGGTGGCGGTGGTGGTGTTGATTCCGTACAGTTTTTGTTGAGACAGAAAGGGATAAAAATGAATTTAGAACAGAGGTGTGTGGAGATTCTTTTCCCGTTGTATTCTGAGCAAGGTAATCCCCCCCAAATAAGTTGAGAACCATGGTGTTTTGAGAAAAGAGACCTCAAGAACAGGGCAACTGAGCACAGAGGGGGAGAAGACTGCAACTTGCTCCCAGGGACTGGAGAAAATTAAGGAAAAAAAAAAAAGTTGGAATCCATCAGTGTTTTCTATTAGTCATCTTCTCCTTCATCCTCCTGAAAGAAAAAGAAGGCAGTTAATTGCCAAGGCTGATAAAATCCTACTGTCACACCTTAGCTTCTGTATGGACCACAATGAACCCACAGTAATGGCAGGTGTGGGCCAGCTACCTATTATTTACATCAAATCAACCAACACAGCCCGAGATACTATTTCAGATAAATTAGTATTACTAATCAGTGAGTGAATTTCATACCAAACAATCCAAAACGCTCACATTAAGGAGAAATAGGAGGCCCTGTTTTAGCTAACTCAGGATGCTGAGATCTGAGAATCATGGATCAAAGCCAGCATAAGCAGAAAAGTTCCCATGAGACTCCTATCTCCAAGTAATAACCAGAAAACTAAAAATGGAACTGTGGCTCAAAGGGAGAGTGCTAGACTTGAGCAAAAGAGCTCAGGGTCCTGAGTTTAAAAAAAAAAAAAAAAGACCCTAAAACAAAAAGGAATTAGGAGCATGGCTCAAGTGCCTGGATAGCTCAAAGACGGGAGAAGCTCAGAGCCCACAACTGAAAAAAGGTGAGGGAGAGAAATAAAGTCCAGCAGTTCATCCAAAGCACAGTAAGCTCTGTGATTTAGAAAGTACTGTTGAACTTAATCAACGATATTACTTTTTCTTTGCCAGTCCTAGGGCTTGAACTCAGGGCTTGGGCACTGTCCCTGAATTTCTTTTGCTCAAGGCTAGCACTCTAGGCCTTTAAGCCACAGTGCCACTTCTGGCATTTTCTGTTTATATGGTAGTGAGGAATCAAACTCAGGGCTTCATGCATGCTAGGCAAGCATTCTACCACTAAACCACATTTCTAACCCATTGGTACAATTTATTAAAAGAACACCCTCCCCAGCCCAATCTTCCACCACACTACTGAAAAAGTCTGGAGCTCTGGCTTAATTAGGTAGAGTGCCAACTGTGAGCAAAAAAACCTCATGGGGCTGGGAAGGTGGCTCAGTGTTAGAGTGCTTGCCTTGCATACATGAGGCCCTGGGTTCGGTTCCTCAGCACCACATAAGCAAAAAGAAAAAAGCCGGAAGTGGCGCTGTGGCTCGAGTGGTAGAGTGCTTGCCGGGAGCTGAAGAGCTGAGGGACAGCGCCCAGGCCCAGAGTTCAGGCCCCACGACCACCCCCCCCAAAATATAAAATTAAAAAAAAAAAAAACTCATGGACAGCCCCCAGGCCAAGTTCAAGACCCAGAATTGGGATTGTGTGTGTGTGTGCACACGCACGCACACACGCTACAGGCTAGACCAAGATGGAAGAGGCATAGTTTTTTTGTTTTCCCTTCCCCTCCACATATACCAATATCATATATAGTGAAAGCAGGGGTTATACCATGGGGAAGGGACATACAAAACAACAAAGACATAATCTTATAAATATACTAAAAACAATCGCATGAAAGATCTCTTTCGTGGGGCTCTGAGCTCTAGGCCTGGGAGCTGTCCCTGAGCAATTCAGCTCAAGGCTCATGGAAGAGGCATAGTTTTAAGTGTGGGTCAATTCCCATTTTCCTTCCTCTTCAAATTAGAACGCCTATGAAAAATATCTAGTATCTCTATAATGAGTTCATCAAATATTTCCCTGATCTAGAACAAGGCAATTTGCTCACACATCCAAATCAGTTGTACATCACCAATCCTGTTCCACTAGCTGTGAGGCCAAAATACTATGGTGGGACTTTTTTTTAAGTACCTTTTGGTATTTAGCTCATTCCTTTTTTTTATTGTGAAAATACTGTACAGAGGGGTTACAATTACATGGACAAGGTAATGAGCACATTTCTTTTTTTTTTTTTTGGGTCCGGTTGTGGGACCTGAACTCTGGGTCTGGGCGCTGTCCCTCAGCTCTTCAGCTCAAGGCAAACGCTCTACCACTTGAGCCACAGCGCCACTTCCGGCTTTTTTCTTTTTGCTTATGTGGTGCTGAGGAATCGAACCCAAGGCCTTGAGCATGCAACTCTACCACTGAGCCACCTTTCCAGCCCCTGAGCACATTTCTTATCAAGCATTGTAGCCTCCTCCTTTGCTTCTCCTTCCCATCCTCTCCCCCCGCCCCCCAGCCCATTTCTTTTACCTCTCCTTCTTCCCCTTCATCATCATCTTCGTCTTCTTCCCCTTCATCCTCATCCCCTTCTTCATCAATGTCTTCCAATCCTTCCTCCTCTTCATCATCATCATCATCCTCTTCTCCTTCTCCCTCCTCATCATCCATGTCAGGAACCTTTAAAAGACCAAGGTCCTTCAAGGCCTGACTTCTCCACGGTGAGGCCAGCAGCACCGGGGGAAAGGCAGGCGCGGCTCACCAGGTAGTACTGCAATGGGTTTGGCCAGATGTCGTCCTTGATGACCTCTCCCAACTCGTCTGCACCAGCGTCTGAGTGGTCAGCGAACCAAGTGAAGAAGCTCTCTGGTTCCTCATGCTGCCGCTTCCTGCTGGCTTTATTCTGCGTTTGACTGGAGCGCTTTGTCAAATCCTAAATTAAAAAATGGGAACTTTATCAGCTCTCTGGGACATCTGAACTCCTACAATTTAAAAATATCCCTCTAGAAAAGAAAAAACATATACCAGTAGCACAATATTTTAATTATTAGAACAAAACAACATGCATAGTGGGGCAAAGTCCCCACAAATGTTTAATAAAAGGAATTACCAACCAAATTAGACTTCAACAAACAGCATTAGCAGTTTTGGGCGGTGGCAGCACACCTGCAACCCCAGCCCTGTGGCTGTGGACCAGTCAGAAGCCCAACCCAAAAATCAAAACAAAAGAAAAAAAGGTAAGAGATGGGTGTGGTGGCAAACTTCTATAGTCCTAACTACTAGAGATTGAGGTAAGAGGGTTGCCATCTGAGAATTTCCCAGTACCCAGCAAAGCATTGAGACCCTATCTGAAAAATGAAAGATGGGACTGTTGGCTCACACCTGTAATCCTACTAAGGAGGGTGAGATCTGAGGATCACAGTTCAAACTCAGCCCAGCCAGGAAAGTCTGTGAGACTCATATCCAATTAACCACTGAAAACTGGAAGTGGCACTGTGGCTCAAGTGATAGAGCACTCATCTTGAGCTAACTAGCTCAGGGATAAGTGCCCAGGCCCAAAGTTCAAGTCCCATGAAGGAAGGAAGGAAGGAAGGAAGGAAGGAAGGAAGGAAGGAAGGAAGGAAGGAAGGGAGGAAGGGAGGA
>NW_012267271.1:4948060-4951170 GCF_000151885.1 Dipodomys ordii | reverse complement strand
CCTTTCCAGACTTCCATTTGATTTCAGTGGACTTTGAAGATGGATCACCGCTCTCATTCAGATGAAATTCTTTGGAGAGAACTTTATTTTCAAAGTAAGGATTTTCATCAAAATACTATAAAAGAGTGGAGGATTTGAAATCAATGCCACAGGGCTTCAACATCACATCTCCAATTATTCTCCACATTGGCAAACAAAATTGTGGCTACTTACAAAATCTATTCTGTAACCTGATTTTATATCTTCAAATTCTGTCACTTCAACTCTGGTCAGGTAATGCAGGGCCTCTTCATCCTCCTCCCCCAGCAGTGCAGACACTGCATTGGAAAACTGCATGTCAGGCAAACACTCACCACTCAGAGTCTCCTTTCATACTTTCTTTAGATTTCACAACTCATAAGTAACAAGACCAAGCCAAAACTTTAAGTACCTAAACTCAGTTCCACATTAGACACATTATTGTAAATTTCAAGGACAGCTTTGCCCTCTGTCAGCACTTAGCATACATTGGATGAAATCCTCATCCAGGCTCTTCTGCCCATCAACTTGTAATAATGCCCTGCCCCACAACATACCTTGTGGATGGTTGACAAATGTTGTTACCCAAAAATTTGGGATTTTGGCGATCAATTCTGACCTCTTCTGAAAAAACGGTTGGCGGAGTTTGTTATATTTCTGTTCTACTTTCAAGATCTCCTCACTGGCTTGTTCATTAAGTCTAAAGCAAAGAAAACACATGTAGACAATGGTGGTTTACCTGCAGATGTGAATGGCCATAGCTGCAGAATACATACTTGTTTGCTCTAGGACTGCATAAAACAGGTAATAAATATTGTGTAAACTGCAGTTCAAATATGGCAAAATTTCCATTTATTTACCAGTAAGCAATGCAAAAGGGTAATTTTTTTTTGTCTGTCGTGGGACCTAAACTCTGGGCCTGGGCACTCAAAGCTAGTGCTCTACCATTTGAGCCACAGCACCACTTCCTGCTTTTTCTCCTTATGTGGTGTTGAGGAATTGAACCCAGGGCCTCAGGCATGCAAGGCAAACACTTTACCACTGAGCCACCTTCCCAGCCCAAAGGGTTCTTTTTTTTTGGGGGGGGTTCCGGTCGTGGGGCCTGGGCACTATCCCTCAGCTCTTCAGCTCAAGGCTAGCACTCTACCACCTGAGCCACAGCCCCACTTCTGGTTTTTTCTTTTTGCTTATGTGGTGCTGAGGAATCAAACCCAGGGCCTCAGGCATGCAAGGCAAGTGCTCTACCACTGAGCCACCTTCCCAGCCCACAAAGGGTTAATTCTTAAGAGTACTTAAACTAGGTGTTCATGGAACATTGTATATTATAAGTACTCATTACCAGGCAGAACCCCAACTGTTCTGTTCAAGCAAGAATTTTAACTTCAGTAACATTTGAACAGCATATTTAAAGTACTTAGCCTGGAGGATGATGGCTCATGCTGCTTTTATCATAACTACTCTGAAGGCTGAGATCTGAGAATCAGTGTTTGAAGCCAGCCCCTGCACTAAGTATGTGGGGGACTCTTATTTCCAATTACCAACAATTAGCTGGAAGTGGAGCTGTGGTTCAAGTTTGGCAAAACAGTACCTTGAGCAAAAACCTCAAGGTACTGAATTCAAGACTTAGGACAGGCACACAAAGGAACAACAAAAAAGAAACACCCCTCATTTTCAGGCAAAACTTCCAATTGTCTCATTCAAGTAGGAATTCTAAATAACCTGTTGGTCAAATAACAAAGTCATGAACTAAGTAAACAATTCTTATTCCATAAGGTGGCTGCATGGTTTTGTTTTGTTTTTTTTTTTTTACATTCTGGGAGACTGAAACTAGAGCTTGTTTATTCCAGGCAAGCAATCCATCACTGGACTACATACATCCCCAGCTTGCCAGGCTTGACTATCTCAGCTTGTGGGAGAGTTAGAGGAAGAATCACTAGAGCCCAAGAGCTGGGGACAAGGGCAGTTGGGACAATATGGGGAAACACTACCCATGAAAATAAAAACCACAAAACATCCACTGAAGGATGATGCAGTCTTCATCAATACCTAACTGTAATTGTACAAGTTATTTCACAGGAAAAATACCACTGGATGTACATAATATTCCCCACCAGGAAATATATATACATGTATATACTTGTATATATGTACTTATGTATTTACAGACTCTCCCCTTGGTGAATAGATGAGTTTCGTTGCTTTCAGTTACTACTGGATTATCAGATGGATTTCAGATAAACTCTAAAAAAAATCTTTACCTGTCTATTTCATTTTGTACTTCATCGATATGTTCAATTGCTTCTTGCTGTTCTTTTTCTGCAAAAAAGAAAAGGGAAGGGGAGCATAAGACTCAACGCAAATCATAACTAGTGTTTCGAAACACTGTGATATGTGAACAGTAGCTGTAAAGCTGTTTGAAAAAAGTGCCTACTACAGGCGTGCTCTCCACGTGTTCTAGCACGCAGTTGACAAATTACTTTTTCATTAAGAGACCATTCACACAAATCCGGTTATCTGCTGGTTACTCTGAGAACATTTTACTGTTGCTTTTAAGAGTTCCATCACAAAATGTTACGGTTTCAGTTATGGGAATAGTAGCCTCATTAAGTTCTCCGTGTTTATGCTACTTATCAAACACTTGCGTAGAGTAGCGAGTAGCGCCCGCCGGTGACCAGAACACGGAAACTAGTCCGGCAATTGGCAGGTTAGGACCCCACCACCTCTCCAGGACTCCTTTTCACATTAAGTTTAAGATCCGCTCGGTACCCAGGAAAGTGAAGCGGCCCAGGCCGCCCGAACCACCTCAGCGGCCCGCGGGCGCCTTCGCCTGCTCCAGCCCAGGATCCCAGCCCAGCCCAGGTGCCCGGCCCAGCGGCCCGGCCCCACACAGCCCTCTCGCTGAGACCATGAGGCCCGGGCCGGCAGAGGCTCCAGAGGGAGAGCAGAAAATGGGGTGTGCTCCGAGTCGGTGCCCTTTTGTCCCGCGACGACTGCGAACCCCGCGGAGCCCGGTGGGCGTGAAAAGGTCTGCCCGCGCGGCCCACTTCCGGTAAACTCTGGGGGTCCGCGGCACCCCGGCCGAGCGCCTCCCG
>NW_012267271.1:4940095-4947020 GCF_000151885.1 Dipodomys ordii | reverse complement strand
GGGCGGCGGCGGCAGGCGGCTCGCTCCCTCACTCGCGCTCCGCGCTCCGGCTTGCTGCTCGCTCTCCCCGACCGCCTCCTCCTCCTCCACCACCACCTCCTCCTCCTCTCGGCGAGGGGCGGGCGCCAGGGCGCAGGCGCGTTAGGCCGCGCGCTAGGCCCGCCCCCGGCCGGAGAGGCTCGCGCCGCCTCCCCATTGGCCGCAACGCCGGGACGAGGGGGCGGAGCCTCCGCGAGCAGACACAGGGCCTGGCGGAGAGGCGGGAGGAAGGAGCGCGGCGACGTCCGGGCCGGCCCCCTGCACCGCGCTCCCCTCCCCCGCTTTCCCCTTCCCCAGCCCGACCCGGGACATTTGCGCGCGCCGGGAGCGCGGCGGCCCGAGGGGCGGGGCTTCAGGGCAGCCCCCCCCCACGCCTGCGCGTCACGTGGTGGCGGAGTGGCTGCCCTAAGCCTGGCGGCGCGGGGCGCTGAGAGGGGTGTTCGCCGCCCCCTGGACGTGCAGGCCTGGCTTTAACCTGGATTTCCACCGGAGCCTGGCCATCCACCCGCCCTGGGATCAGCACTCGGGGCCTCTGGACGCGTCCTTTTTGGACGGCAGCACCCCTGTGCTATTCCAGGTGGGGAGGCTGAGACTCTGGCTTCTTTGCACACAGAGCCCGGCCGGTGTTGCCAGGTCTGGGTTCTGGCCCGCGCCCTGCCCTCGAGGCTGTGTACCCTTGAGCAGGTCAGCTCACTTCCCTCTGGATCCATTTGCAGCGGATGATAAACAAAAGCGGAAGTCCTCTGAAAGCAGGGGGACACCACACTTCACCACCACTCCCGGCCCAGCTCAGTGCCGGGTGCTCCCAAGAAACCACACTGGCGAGAAGCTGGCGAGAAGCAGGCATCAGTGGAACTCGCAAACCGCACGGGAGATACACGGGGCGAAGTTCCTTGCACAGCAAAGCTGAACCAGGACAGCAAGACCTGCTTCAGAGGCAAAGCCCTGCAAACCGCGCGTTCTATGGCCCAGGCATGTTCTTCTGTTTAAATTTTGCTCTCCAGCTAATGAACCGGCTCAGCTCTATCTTCCAGGATCTCATCCAACACCTGATCCACAAAAACCCAGAAATCTCTCCCTGATGTTTTTAACCAGAGTTTAAGCATCAGTACTAGCACACACCACATGCCAAGGGTGCCTGTGCCCCTACGCACATGCACACATACACACAGATGTACACACAAAGATATAAAGCAAAAAATCCACAATCAACCAGGAGGCTGAGAGTAAATAGTCATAATACTTAATGTAGGAACACTGAAAAGCAAACTCCAGGTGCTTGTGGCTCACAGCTGTAAATCCTAGATACTCAGGAAGCTGAGATCTGAGGGGCACGGTTGGGAAGCTAGCCCAGGCAGCACAGTCCATGAGACTTCTCTCCAATTAACCACCAAAAAGCTGGAAGTGGAGCTGTGACTCAGGTCACACAGTTAGAGTGCTAGCTTTGTGCACACAAAAAGCTCAAGAGACAGTGCCCAGGCCCTGAGTTCAAGCCCTAGGACAAGCACAATAAAAAGCAAAACTCAGGGGCTGGGAATGTGGATTGGTGGTAAAGTGCTTGCCTAGCATGCATGAAGTCCTGGGTTCAATACCTCAGCCACGAAAAAAGAAAAAGCAGCAAGTGGAGCTGTGGCTGAAGTGGTAGAGCACTAGCCTTGAGCAAAGAAGCTCAAGGACAGTACCCAGGCCCTAAGTTCAAACCTCAGGACTGGCAAAAAAAAAAAAATAAACACAAAAAGGAAAACTCAGAAAACTTGAGGGAATGGGTAAATTTGGGAGAGAGAGGAGAATGATAGAAGGGTGACATTGGTCAAGATGCACTAGATATAAACTGATGCAATGAATTTAAACACTTTTGTACAATGTTTAAAGATAAAAATAATTGGACTGGGAAGGTAGCTCAGTGGTAGAGTGTTTGCCTGGCATGCATGAGGCCCTGGGTTTGATTCCTCAGCACCACATAAACAGAAAAAGCTGAAGTGGTGCTGTGGCTCAAGTGGTAGATGGCTACCCTTGAGCTGAACAGCTGAGAGGGACAGCGCCCAGGCACAGAGTTCAAGCCCTCCCCTCCCCTTCCCCCCCACAAAGAAAAAAAAAAGATAAAATAATTCTTTTTTAAAATCCACAATCAGTTCTTATGAGCAATGTTTCCTCTTCCACACTACTGAAGCATGAACAAGAGTCACAGGTTGTGATAACTTCATACAGTTTTTACTTAAACCTCACAAAATACAGATTAAGTCTTAATATCCTTACTCCACAGATAAATTTTTAAGTTACTGGGAAAAACCTTGGTTTTGTAAATGGCAGGCAAACACCCTTAAGACCAAACCACACCCCAAAATAACTTATAGTAAGTGAAAGAACCAAGATTCTAAACCAGTATTTTTGCATTTTTACTTTTATATTTTGGGGTGCTGACGATGAAACCTAGCAGTAAATACTTAGGCTCTTCCACTGAACTACACATCAACTACACACATAGACCCCTTTCTTCTTTGTAGTACCAGACTGAAAACAGGACTTCTGGCCTGGAGCATCCGAAGCAAGTGCTCTACTACCTGAGGCCTAGCCCTGTTGCTGTTTTCTTTTCTTCTGGGGAATAGGAGGCAAAAAGGGATTGAACTCAAAACCTTATTGTTTTGTGCCAATCCTAAGGCTTAAACGAGCTTGGCTTCATATTGCAATCCTCAGGTCTCAGCCTCCTGAGTAGCTAGGATTCTAGGCGTGAGCCATCAGAACCCAGATCAAAACTTTTATGTTAATTTTGTTTTTGAAACATGGTCTCAGTAACTTTCCCTGGGCTGGACTCCATGTCTGGCCTTTAGGCTGGGAATGTGGCTTAGTGGTAGAGTGCTTAGCATGCATGAAGCCCTGGGTTCAATTCCTCAGAACCACATAAACAGAAAAAGCCGGAAGTGGCGCTGTGGCTGAAGTGATAGAGTGCTAGCCTTGAGCAAAAAGCAGCTCAGGGACAGTGCCCAGGCCCTGAGTTCAAGCCCAAAGACTGGCAAAAAAAAAAGGGGGGGGGAATGGGAAGGAGAAACAAAGGAGGAGGCAACAATGCTTGATAAAAAAATGTGGGCTGGGCCGGGCGCTGGTGGCTCATGCCTGTAATCCCAGCTACTCAGGAGGCTGAGATCTGAGGATCTCGGTTCAAAGCCAGCCCGGGCAGGAGAGACTGTGAGACTCCTATCTCCAATAAACTACCAGAAAACCGGAAGTGGCACTGTAGCTCAAGTGGTAGAGCGCTAGCCTTGAGCTGAAGAGCTGAGGGACAGCGCCCAGGCCCAGAGTTCAAGCCCCACAACCGCAAAAAAAAAAAAAAAATGTGGGCTGGGATGTAGCTCAGTGGCAAAGGGCTTGCCTAGCAAGTGCAACGTCCTGGGTTCGATCCCCAGTACCAAAAAAGAAAAGACAAAAAAAATACAGTTAAAAAAAAAAAACCAGGGCTGGGAAGGTGGCTCAGTGGTAGAGAGCTTGCCTTGCATGCATGAGGCCCTAGGTTCAATTCCTCAGCACCACATAAGCAGAAAAAGCCAGAAGTGGTGCTGTGGCTCAAGTGGTAGATTGCTCGCCTTGAGCTGAAGAGCTCGGGGGCAGTGCCCAGGCCCAGAACTGGCAAAAATAAATAAATTAATTAAAAAACAAACAAAAAAAATGTACTCAAGGGGGGCTGGGAAGGTGGCTCAGTGGTAGAGCGCTTGCCTTGCATGCCAGAGGCCCTGGGTTCGCTTCCTCAGCACCACATAAGCAAAAAAAGTGGCGCTGTGGCTCAAGTGGTAGAGCGCTAGCCTTGAGCTGAACAGCTGAGAGACAGTGCCCAGGCCCAGAGTTCAGGCCCCATGACCGGACCCCCCCCCCAAAAAAAAAATGTACTCAAGCCGAGCGCTGGTGACTCACGCCTGTAATCCTAGCTACTCTGGAGGCTGAGATTTAAGGATCACGCTTCAAAGCCAGCCTGGGCAGGAAAGTCCGTCAGACTCTTATCTCCAATAAACCACTCAAAAACCAGAAGTGGAGCTGTGGCTCAAGCGGTAGAGTGCTCGCCTTGAGCTGAAGAGCCCAGGGACAGCACCCAAGCCCAGAGTTCAAGCCCCACAACCCAAAAACAAAAAGTACTCATTACATTGCCCATGTAATTGTAACCCTTATGTACAGTATTTTCACAATAAAAAACAAAAAAGAATGTCTAGCCTTTTTTTTTGGGGGGGGTCAAGGGCTTAAACTCAGGACCTGGGCACTGTCCCTGAGCTCTTTTGCTCAAGGCTAGTGCTCTACCATTTTGAGCCACAGCACCACTTAATTTTCTGGTGGTTAATTGGAGAAAAATCTCAAGGACTTTCCTGCCTGGGCTGACTTCAAACCAGATCCTCAGCTCTCAGCCTCCTGAGTATCTAGGACTACATGTGATCCACAGATAGTGCTGGCTACCCTTCAATTTTGTATGTGTTTGTGTTTGCACACTGTGGCTTGAACTCAGGGCCTCCACTGCTGGAGACCTCTTCTATGAAGCCAAAGCACAGGTTGGTGTCAGTGACCCACCTGTTTCCCAGACCTCCAGGAACCCAGAAGGCCCCAGGAACCCTGTGATGTCTTGTGATCAGGCAGAGGGCTTCAAGGCTCCATTCCCTTCTTGCCAGCCCCGGTCCTGCCCTTCTTCCAGGCAACCCATAACCCATCAAGATGAATGCCAGGAAGTGGAAGAGAAAGAGAAAGCAAAAGGGCCAGAGAGCCAGTAAACAAGGGAGGGGCCAGGGCAGGCCTGGGCCCATTCAAGCAGTGAGCACGTGTATGGGTGCACCCACACACACCCCAACACCTGGCCCTGGGCCTTTTCCTCTCTAGCCTCTCACTTCACTTAGAATTCCTTTCTCAACTGGGCGCCGGTGGTTCACACCAGAAATCCTACTCAGGAGGCTGAGATCTGAAGATCGCTGTTCAAAGCCAATCAAAGCAGGAAAGTCCCTGAACTCTTATCTCCAATAAACCACTATGGCTCAAGTGGTAGAGCACTAGCCTTGAGCTGAAGAGCTGAGGGCCAGCGTCTGGGCCCAGATTTCAAGTCCCAACAACAAAAAGAATTTCTTCCTCTTCCTGGCTATCTTGGGAGGGGAGAGAACCCCAGAGGCTGCTGGGAAATCTTAACTAGGATACCTAGAGGAGTGCTGCCACCCTTCCCTACCACACTTCGGCAAACCTCTTTCTCATCCATAAAAAGGGAGATTTAAAAGATAAGCTGCTGTCCCAAGAATGGACAGGATACATACAGACATCCTGGGCACACAGCCTTGAAGGGACTGTGACTGTACCCTCACCTTCCTTCTGGTTATTTCTCCACAAAACTACAAGACCAGGTGGGCTTGCCCATGGTCTTTGCGGATCACAAGAAGACATTTACCACACATCTCAAGAGGACTGATTTGTTACTCAGGAGACTTGAGATCTGAGGATTGAGGTTCAAAGTCAATCCATGCAGAATTTTTCAGTGACACTCTTGCCTCCAATTAATGAGCAAAAAGACAAATTGAAGATGTGACTCAAGTGGAAGAACACTAGCCGAATACAAGCTCAGGGACAAACAAGCTCAGGCCCTGAGTTCAAGCCCCACGACTGGCACACATGTGGTACACACACACACACACACACACACACACACACACACACGAAGATTATTGGGTTAATCATACCAGACACTTGTCTGAAGTGCTTTACTTAGATGTCAGTCTCAGCAAGCATGAAGAGCCCAATTTACAGGAAAGGAAACAGCAGATTAATCACTGGCCCACCCCTCTACCCCTGGCATAGCCACAGCATGGTAGGGGGCCTCTGACCCCCATCTGGAAGGTGAGGAACTGTCACCAATACCAGCACAAGTCCTCAGGAGCTCAAAGAGGACTCTCAGATGAACCCATCCTTCCAGTAGGTCTCGACCCCTCCATGAAGTTGCTGCTTTCCTGATTCAGCCCTATCCAATCTCTACCTGAGAAGACTCCACTACAGTGCCATGTGGCTGAGGAGACCTAATCACCAGAGCAATCACCATGTCTAGGTCCAGGATGTCTGAAAACACAACCCCATGTCCAAGTTTAAGCCTCTAACGAGGAGGACAAGGAAGCTGCATAAAGCTCACTGTTGAAATGCAAGGATGAAGATGGGTGCTGGTGGCTCATGCCTGCCATCCTAGCTACTCGGGAGGCTGAAATCTGAGGATTGTGGTTCAAAGCCAGCCTGGGCAGCAGAACCCATGAAACTCTCATCTCCAATAAGCCACCAGAAAACCAAAGTGGTGTTGTGGCTCAAAGTGGTGGAATGCTTTGAGCAAAAAGAGCTCAGGGACAGTGTCCAGGCCTGCAAGTTCAAGCCCCACAAGCGACCAAAAAAAAAAAAAAAGCCAGGAGAGTCGCTCAGATGGGGTAACTTTTGGTCAGCCAGGATCACAAAGGGGGGCTTCTCGAGGCCCAGGAGCTGAGGCTCAAGAGGTGAAAGCCCGCAAGAAGTGACTTTGCCTCAGTAGCTACTCAGGAGGCTGAGATGCGAAGAATCCAGATTCAAAGCCAAGCCTGGTGGCTAAAAACGAAGTTTGAGACTCCAACTCCAAAACAACCAGCCAAAGGGCAGGTAAGCCCTCCCTAGGACCCTCACCCCCAAAGTGACTTCCCCGCAGGTCTGGAGAGACCCTTCTTCACGGACGAACGGAGATGATGGCCGAGAGAAGGGTGGAGGGCATCCGGGAAATGGGGCGAGGAGAAGGGCGAGGCCTGCCCGCGCGGCGCGGGGAACGGGCCGGGCCGAGCGGGCAGGAAGCGCGAGTGGACTCCCCGACGGCCGCGGGGAGCATTTAAACCTAAGGGCGGTCACGTGACGCTCGGCCGGGCCGGCGGCC
>NW_012267271.1:4928589-4939838 GCF_000151885.1 Dipodomys ordii | reverse complement strand
GGAGGCGGCGGAGGACCCCGCGGCGCGGAGCCGCCCCGCGCCGCCGCCCGGACTCACCTCCCTTGGGCAAGGCGGGAGAGGAGGAGGCGTCGGCCGGCTTCGGGCCCGGACTGTGCTGGGCTTTCTTCGGCTGAGGCAGGAGGGAGGACTGGCGTTTGGGGGTCATGGCGCGGAGGAGAAGCCGGAGGCGAGCCCGACGCTGCGGACCCACGGCAGGCTGCGAGCGGCGCGAGAGCGTCTCCAATGGCCCCGGGCCGCCCTGCCCGCCGGGGACCCCGCCGCCGCCGCCCCGGCCCCCCGCCCCGCGCGCCCTCCAATCAGGAGAAAGTTCTTTGAGTCGCTCCGAACTTCTCTCCGCGGGGAGGGGGGGGAGGGGACACTCGGCACTGGGGAGGGGGAGGGGATCTGCATCTGAAACTCCAGCACCCCCTTTTCCCTTTCTGGGTCTCAAATCCCCCCCTCAGTGGTCAGTCCCGGCCCCCTGGAGGGAGAACTTCCCTCCTTTTATGTTTATTTTTTTATTTTTTTTCTTCCCTCTTCCTTTGGTCTGCAGAACACTTAAGTGCCAGGCCCCTCAACTTACTCTAGAACATTCTTCCATTATCCCCAATCTCCCCCACCCCCCAGGTCTGGTTTACTCCTCAGCCTCTAGGTGCTTACTTGAAGGGATAGGAAAATTAAAAAAGGGGGAGGGGTTCCTGATTAATAATTCTTGCTACTCAGGAGGCTGAGATCTGAGGATTGAAGTTCAGAGCCAGCCCAGGCAGGAAAGTTGGTGAGACTCTTATCTCCAATGAACTACAAAAATAAAAATAATAATAAAATCTGAAAGTGAAGCTGGAGTGGAGTGGAACAAAGCTCCAGGAAAGCACTCAGGCCCACAACTTAGTCCCCAGGATCCGCACCAAAAACAAACAAAAAAGGTACTGGGGGTGGAGTGCAGGATTTGAGAAGAATTGAAATACAGATTCATTTTTCACTCATTACAGAAAACAACATGGAGGTGAGCTAGGCCCTATTGGCTCCCGCCTGTTATCCTACTCAAGAGGCAGAGATAGGAGGATTATGGTTCAGAGCTAGGAGGATTTTAAACCAGTCCCAGCAGGAAAATCTGTGAGACTCTTTTTTTTTTTTTAGTCGGTGGTGGGGTCTGAACTCTGGGCCTGGGCGATGTCCCTCAGCTCTTCAGCTCAAGGCTAGCACTTTACCACTTGAGCCACAGCGCTACTTCCAACTTTTTCTGCTTATGTGGTGCTGAGGAATCGAACCCAGAGCCTTATGCATGCACTGAGCCACCTTCCCAGCCCCTATCTGTGAGACTCTTATCTTCAATAAATTATAAAAAAATAAGAATAAATAAAGTTAGGGGGAGTAGGGGGGAGATGGGAAGGGATGGGAAGGGGAAACAAAGGAGGAGGCAACAGTGCTTGATAAGAAATGTACTCATGAGGGCTGGGAAGGTGGCTCAGTGGTAGAGCGCTTGCCTTGCATGCCTGAGGCCCTGGGTTTGATTCCTCAGCACCACATAAGCAAAAAGAAAAAAAAAGCCGGAAGTGGCGCTGTGGCTCAAGTGGTAGAGTGTTAGCCTTGAGCTGAAGAGCTGAGGGACAGCACTCAGGCCCAGAGTTCAGGTCCCACAACTGGACCAAAAAAAAAAAAAAAAAAAACCATGGCAAAGAAAGAGAGAGAAAGGCTGGGAAGGTCGCTCAGTGCTAAAGTGCTTGCCTTGCATGCATGAGGCCCTAGATTTGATTCCGGAGCACCACATAAGCAGAAAAAGCAGGAAATGGCGCTGTGGCTGGTAGAGCACCAGCCTTGAGCTGAGAGCTGAGGGATTTCGCCCAGGCCGAGTTCATGCCCCATGACCAGCAAGAGCGAGAGAAAAGGGAAGGAAGGAAGGGAGGTAGGGAGGAAGGAAGGAAGGGGAGAGAAAGAAAAAACAAAGCATAAAAATGACTATGTGGCCGGGCGTCAGTGGCTCATGCCTGTCATCCTAGCTACTTTGGATACTGAGATCTGAGGATCGAGGTTCAAAGCCAGCCCAGGCAGGAAAGTCCATTAAACTCTTAACTCCAATTAACCACCCAGAAAACCAGAAGTGGCACTGTGGCTGAAGTGGTAGAGCACTCACCTTGAGCTTAAGAGCTGAAGGACAGTGCCCAAGCCCAGAGCTCAAGCCCCACAACCAACAACAAAAAAAGAAAACAATGCCTGGCTCACCCCTGTAACCTCAGAAGGCTGAGAGCTGCAGATTGTGATTTGAAGCTAGCCTAGGGAAGGAAAAGCCAGGAAAATTTTTTTCCAATTAAGTACCAAAAAGGCAGAAATGGAGCTGTCTCAGGTGGCAGACTGCCAGCCTTGAGCAGAGAAAATCAAGAGGCAGTACCCAGCCCCTGAGTTCTAGCTCTAGTACCAGCATAAACACAAAGAAATCCTAGAAGGACTTTTTTTTTTTTTTTTGTAAGTCCTGAGGTTTGACCAAGGGCCGGTTCACTGTCTCTTACCATTTTTACTCAAGGCTAGCACTCTACTACTTGAACCACATCTCCACTTTTAGCTATTTGGTAGTTAATCGGCAATCAGAGTCTCATGGACTTCCCTACTTGGGCTGGCTTCAAATCCTGATCCTCAGATCTCAGCCTCCCAAGTACTTAGTATAAGCATTATGCACACCTTTGGTCCTCAGCTCCACCCAGGCTTGAGCTCCTCCAAGCCCTGGAGTTCCTGCCATACAACTGACCATTCATTCTCTCTCCACTCAGACCTACCTGAGCACCCACTTACCTTACTTCCTGCCCCCCAGACTCCCCTGCTACCTGGTTTGGGACCCACATCATATGCTCCCTCTCCTGGGACATATGGCTCCTTTAATAAACTTTATAATAATCTTTTTCCTGTACCTGTCTGCCTCTGTGTGGTCCCCTGGGATGGATGTGAAGGATCCTTCATGTAGAATTTCAGGTGACGACAGCCAGCATCTGGCTGGAGAGCTTTTATTTAAGGGCAAATAAGGTATTCCTAACAGCTAACCAGAGGCTGACAGAAGCACGCTGAAGACTCTGTTCAGTCTACCCACGCTGAGTGTATCCAAAGCCTGTGACCCCTCAGTTGCCCTCCTGGCTGTAACTCCAACAGATATGCTTAACAGGTACACGCGTGCACCACTGGGTTGTGATAAATGTGTTCAAGAATGTGCCTAGCAGCAAGATTCCTAGGGCCCAAACCTGGAAACAATACAAATGTCTGTCCCCAGTAGAATGAATACATTGTAAGATATTCATACAAAGGAACAGGGGAAGCAGTGGGAATAAATGAACTGCAGTTTACACAGAAAGATCTGAATGAGGCCTGCATATAGAAACGTCCAGTGCAAGAGACACAAAATAGTAACTACTATATGATTTCATTTGTATCCCTGTAAAAACAAGCAAAACTGCCAAGGCCAAAGTGGCTCATGCCTGTAATCTTGAGCTCTTCTAGAAGCTGAAATCTGAGAATTGAGGTTTGAAGCCAGCCTTAACAGGAAAAGTTCTGGAAATAGAGCTATGGTTCAAGTGGTGGAGCCTTGAGCAAAAAAGACATAGCATGCAGGCCCTGAGTTCAAGCAACAGCACCAGCACATGCACAAGCAGGCACATGCGTACACACACACACACACATATTGCAGCTGAGAGTAAACCACCTGCCAGAGAACCAGTGCCCTTACCTGCCCATATAGAGGATGTGTGTCACAGAAAGGGGAGATTGAGGACCTCAGAGGTCCTTCTACGGTTCATGCTGCGGGTCCCCTGCCTGCAACTCATGGCAAGATGCTTCCTAAAAGAAAAGACTCAGCAACAATCTAACAACTTTTAAGGCTTCTGGGAAAAAGGCCACATCTATCACTGGAAAAGAAAGAAGGAACTAGAACTAAGGTGAAAGAAAAATGGGAAGTCTGAAACCATGGGGTCAGGACATCCCATTTCACAGAAGAGAGTGCCACAGCCCAGCTCCAGAACGACTCCAGAGGAGCCCAGGAGCTCCAGTTCGACCTGCTGGGCAATGACAGCATGGAGAAGGGCTTTATTGCTTGATGTGTTATAATGTTAAACTTTGGATCTTAGGAGCATATGACTTTAAAATGAACATGTTCCGGAGGCTAAGATCTGGAGGACTGAGCCAGCCAGGGTAGAAAAATCCGCTAGACTCCATCTCCAGAATTAACCAGTCACAAGTAGGGTTGGATGGCTGGCTTAAATGGAAAATGCTGGCTGAATGATAAAGGGCAAGGACATCAGTTCAAACCCCAGTGCTGGGGCTGGGAAGGTGGCTCAGTGGTAGAGTGCTTGCCTTGCATACATGAGGCCCTGGGTTCGATTCCCCACTACCACATAAGCAAAAAGAAAAAAGCCAGAAGTGGCACTATGGCTCAAGTGGTAGAGCGCTAGCCTTGAGCTGAAGAGCTGAGGGACAGCGCCCAGGCCCAGGGTTCAGGCCCCACAACCGGACCCAAAAAAAAACAAAAAACCCAGTGCTATTACTAAAGGAGAGAGAAAAAAAAAAAAAAGCCTGGCGCTGGAGGCTCACACCTGTAATCCTAGCTACTCAGGGCATAGATCTGAAGATCATGGTGGAAAGCCAACCAGGGCAAGAAAGTAAATGAGACTTCTCTTCAGTTAACCACCAGAAAACTGGAAGTGGTGCTGTGGCTCCTAGTGGTAAAGAGCTAGCCTTGAGCAAAAAATAGCTCAAGGAGGGGCTTGGAATGTGGCTCAGTGGCAGAGTGCTTGCCTAGCATATATGAGGCCCTGGGTTGAATTCCTCAGTCCCACATAAGCAGGAAAAAGCAGGAAGTAGCGCTGTGGCTCAAGTGGTAGAGCACTAGCCTTGAGTTTGAAATGCTGAGGGACAGTGCCCAGGCCCAGAGTTCAAGCCCCATGATCGACCCCCCCAAAAAACAACAACAATTAAAAAAAAAAAACTAATGCTCTTCCACTTGAAGTACAGCACCACTTCTGGTTTTCTGGTAGTTTATTGGAGATAAAAGTCTCACGAACTTTCCTGCCCGAACCACAATCCTTACATCTCAACCTCCTCAGTAGCTAGGATGACAGGCATGAGCCACCAGTGCCCAGATCCCTTAATTTTATTCTGCTTATGTTGGTGCTCTATCACTTGAGATTCATCTCTAATTCTGGCTTTTTGGTAGTTAATTGAAAATAACTTTTTGTTTTCTTTGGGTCCGGTCATGGGGCCTGAACTCTGGGCCTGGGCGCTGTCCCTCAGCTCTTCAGCTCAGGGCTAGCGCTTTACCACTTGAGCCATGGCATCACTTCCGGCATTTTTCTTTTTGCTTATGTGGTACTGAGGAATCAAACCCAGGGCCTCATGCATGCAAGGCAAGCGCTCTACCACTGAGGTACCTTCCCAGCCCAATTGAAAATAACTTTTTTCCTGCCCAGACTGGCTTTGAACCACAATCCTCAGATCTCAGCTTCTTGAATAGCTGGGATTATAGACACAAGCAACAGAGACCTGGCTGTGATATTTTATTTCCTAATAACATATTTTTTCTTAAATGTCTTCCTATACCATTCCATATAAACAATACTAGTTTTCATTGCTGCATTGATTTTTTTTTTGGAGGTACTGAGGCTTGAAATCAGGGCATTATGTTTGTTATTCAAGCTCTCTGTGATTTGAGCTACCTATAGTCCTTTCGTTTTCAGTTTGCTCTTTTTGTGTGTGTGTGAGGGGTGGTCAGGCCTCAAGCTTTTGCTTCAGAGATCAGAGATGAATTCTCCTATCTCCCTCTCTAGAGTAGCTGGGATTATGGAAATATGCTACTATGTCCAGTCCTTTTCTCAGGTACATGTGCTATATTTTATTGTACTTAAGCTCAGCAGTGACAACTTAAAGGAGTTTGTTACTGTAAGCAGTGCTATGATGCACTTCCTAGAAGCTAAATTTTGGCACCGATACATTGTTATTTACTTAGAATACATTCCTATAACTGTAATTGTAGAGTAAATAATAATGGCTTTTAACATGTTGCTAAATTGTCCAGTTGTTCTCAGCCAGAGCTTATGTATATTTCACTGTGCCTGGGTTCATTCCCTAACCTTCATATTTGGGTGGAAGAAAGTATCAGCTGAGGATCAGGACATAGTGGTGCAAGCCTGTTATCCGAGCTACTGGAGAAGCATATGGAATGATCATAGTCTGCAACTGATCTTGGATTATAGTGAAGGACTCTATTATTATTTATTTATTTATTTATTTTTTGTCGGTCCTGGGACTGGAACTCTGCTAAGGACTTGGCTAAGGACTCTATTTTAAAAGTAATTATGATAAAAAAAAAAAAAGGGGCTGGGAAGTTGGCTCAGTGGTAGAGCGCTTGCCTTGCATGCCTGAGGCCCTGGGTTCGATTCCTCAGCACCACATAAGCAAAAAGCCGGAAGTGGCTCTGTGGCTCAAGTGGTAGAATGCTCGCCTTGAGCTGAAGAGCTGAGGGACAGCGCCCAGGCCCAGAGTTCAGGCCCCACGACCGGACCCCCCAAAAAAATAAATAAAAAATAAAAGTAATTAAACTGCCAGGCGCCAGGGGCTGATACCTGTAATTCTAGCTACTCAGGAGGTGGCGGAGGTCTGAGGAATGTGGTTCAAAGCCAGCTCGAGCGAGCAAAAATGTCCATGAGACTTATCTCCAATTAACTACTCACAAAACTGGAAGTGGCGCTGTGGCTCAAACGGTAGAGCGCTAGCCTTGAGCTGAAGAGTTGAGGGACAGTGCCCAGGCCAGAGCTTTCAAGCCCCATGACCGACCAAAAAGAAAAAAAAAGTAATTAAATAAACTATATAAAGTAAAAGGGAGGGAGGTCTGGTGGCTTATGGCTGTACAGCTGATATCTGAGGATCTCATGCTAGCCTGGGCAGGAAAAGTCTTGGAGACTCAGATCTGCAATGAACCAGTAGTAGAGTTGTGGCTCAAGAGGTAGAGCACTAACTCCTTGAATACCAAAGCTCAGGGACACCACCCTGGCCCTAGGTTCAAAACCCAGGAATGGAGAAAAAAAAATCCAGACATGAGCCAGTGTTGTGTTTTATACCTGTAATTGTCAGTAACCACATGATTGAGATCAGAAGATAGAAGTCCGAGCCAAGCCTGCACAAATAGACCCCAGACCCCTTCTCAACAATAGCTGGACTTGGTGGTGGTGGTGGTGCAAGCCTAGCATCCTAAGCAAGTGAGAGACTGACATCAGGAGGATCAGGGTTTAAGGCTAGCCAGGCAGAGAAGCCGGAAAGATTCTATGTCAAAGGAAAGTGGCTGGGCCTGGTGACACAGGTCTGTCATCCCAGTTATGGAGGAAAATGAAAAACAGGCGGAGCTCAGTCCAGGAATGGGCTAGGCTAGAAATAAGACCTTATCTCAGAAATAGCGAGCACAAGGCCAGGTGGTTCATACCTGTAATCCTAGCTACTCAGGAGGCTGAGACCAGAGGATTAAGGTTCAGAGACAGTCTAGGCTTGAAAGGGTATGAGGCTCTTATCTCCAGTTAACCACCAAAATGCCGGAAGTGGAGCCAAGGCACAAGTGGAAGAATGCAAGCAGCACAAAAGCTAAGGGAGAGTGCCAAGGCCCTGAGTTCAAGGTCCAGGATGGGCATACACAAAACAAGGCAGCCCAGGTGAATGATGGCTTCCCAGGGCTGGTTCTACTGCTTGCCAGTAAGTGTGATGGAAGGATTTGCCCTCCTGGGTTCCAGTTAGGAAAAGAGGAGGCAGCAGGGACTTGTATCCCTTAGGCCTTTCCTTCCTGCCTAAATCAAGCACAGTCAAGTATTTGAATGAGTGTATGGAGACCTCTTGGTCTTCAGTTCACCTTTCTGCTGGGGCTTTTCCCCCGTGGGTAAAGGCAGGTGGGAGCCTGAGTGGAGGTCTTTGATTTGCTGGTGGAGGGGAGTTGGAGACAAGATGGGGTTGGGGAAGGATTCTAGGGTCCCAGAGGGATTGAATCCACACAACAGCACCTCTTCCAGGAAGCCTTCCTTTTCTGCCTGAAAGGAACAGTTGTTTCTAGATGTAGCTGGAGTATCTGTTTCCTTCCCCTGCTATTGACTGTATATGTATTAGTTAATATTTGTTGACTAGGGACAGGGGTGTAACTCAGTGATAGAGCATGTATTCGCATGTGATGGTTCCTGGCTTAAAACCTAGCACAGTGCTCATTCATGTACACACACTTGTGTCTGTGCTCATTCATGTATACACACTTGTGTCTGTGAGGTACAAGGATCTTAGTCCAGCTGTGTGCGCACATAGTTCTAGGTGCTGACCATATCTTTTCCCCTCAAGGCTGGCACTCTACCACTTGAGCCTTGAGCCACAGCTCCACTTTTGGCTTTTTGCTGGTTAACTGGAGACTAGACTTACACTGAAAGGGTCTGTCACATCCATCCCAAGGGACCACACAGAGGCAGACAGGCACAAGAGAAAGATTATTACAAGGTTTATTAGAGGAGCCATATTTACTGCGGAGAGAGAGTGCAAGTCAGTCTCCACTATCTAAGGTGGCAGCAGGGTGTGAGGGCTAGGAGGTGAGGTAGGTGGGAGTTGAGGTGGGTCTGGGCACAGAGAGGGAGGGGCCAGCTGTGTGGTAGAACTCCTAGGCGGTGAGGAGCTCACATCTGGGTGGAGCTGAGGACCAAGGTGGGCCTAATGCTTACATATGCTTTCCTGCTCAGGCTGGCTCTGAACTGTTATCCTTTAGATCACAGCCTCCTGAGTAGCTAGGATTACAGGTAGAAGCCATTAGCAACTAGCATGCTTCTTGCAAGTCCCCCTACCCTCTCTTTCACCCTAATTATTCATTTATGAAGTCAAGGTCAAATGTCAGGGTGTAAATTCTAAGAGATTACTGTTGAGTGCTGTAGCTGGACCCCAGGCCTAACATACAGGTGGTATAGCTGGCTCAGAGCTCACATATGGTTGGGTGACTGAATGAAAGCAGAGCTGGTAGAAGAGGATTGCCAGGGCATGCCTAGGAATTGGAACTTGATGGAATTTTCCTCTTCCAAGTGGCGCCCCGCCCCCAGCCCCTACATGGGGGAATGGGAATTGTGTTTGTTGGGCTGAAGCTCCTCCCTGGCTCTTTTTGCTTTTGTTATTTTTCAGATAACTTCTGGAAATTTGGCCTAGGGGACACAGGTCCTAAGTATATTTCTGAGAAGTTGGGAGATGTCTTTTTTTTTGCTGGTCATGGGGCTTGAACTCTGAGCCTGGGTGCTGTCTCTCAGCTCCTCAGCTCAAGGTTAGCTCTCTAACACTTGAGCCACAGCGCCACTTCTGGCTCTTTCTGCTTATGTGGTGCTGAGGAATCAAACCCAGGGCCTCATGCATGCAAGGCCGCAAGCACTTTACCACTAAGCCACCTTCCCAGCCCCAAGGAAGACCTGTCTTCTTGACTGAGATTCAGTCTTTTTCTGAGGCTGGACTTCAACTAATGACCCCAGCCTCTCAGGGCTGGGATTGATAGATGGGTGCCACCAACCTCACTCCTTGGATTCTGGGAGTCCTTTTTTGTGAATTTCAGAATCTTCGGTGACATTTCCAAGTTCTCTTAGGGTTAAGAGGGCATCACATGGAAAATCTTATCTAGGAAGACACTTCTGTTGCATCTCTTTTCTCTAGTGTTGATGATCTAACCTGACTTTGTGGCCTTGGCTTGAACATTGTCTGGATTGGGAAGACTTCATCTGTTACCTAATGAAAGCTATCATTTAATATATCTTACTTACACTGGGCTTTGGGTCCAAGCAGGCCACCTGTGAGCTCTTATGGGGTACTTAGGGGTAGCTACATCTCTGACCATCAGCACCCCTAAGACACACACACACACGAATGACATTGAGCTGGGGGCTGGTGTTCTGTGTGTGTGTAGCTCAATGGTAGTGAAATGGCTTAAGATGCAGAAGGCTATGGGTTTAATTCCTGGCACCGCAAACACACACAGACACACACACATACTTCACAAGTTACTTCTGGTGGTGAGGCTTTCCCTCCCCTCCTCCCCCCTCTCGGTCGGTCATGGGGCTTGAACTCTGGGCCTGGGCGCTGTCCCTCAGCTCTTCAGCTCAAGGCTAGCGCTCTACCACTTGAGCCACAGCGCCACTTCCGGCTTTCTGGTGGTTAATTGGAGATAAGATTCTCACGGACTTTCCTGCCAGGGCTGGCTTTGAACAGCGATCCTCAGGTGTCAGCCTCTTCAGTAGCTAGGATGACAGGCGTGGGCCACCGGCGCCGGTATGGTGGTGAGGCTTCTTGAGATAACCTTACATGCCCTGGGTTCTTTGGCAGCTGGCAGGCACCCATGAATTGGTAGTCATGTCTTCTTTGGTTTGGGTGATGGAGATTGAATCTAGGGTCACTCTACCCCTGGTCTCAGCCAGGTATCCTGGCCCCCACGGGTGTGTGTGTGTGTGTAAGACATTTCCTTATTTTGGCCTCTCATCTATTCGCCCTCACTTGGATCCATGCGTGAGTACTGCACATCATCGGCCCAGCCCGGCACATCAGCTTTTGCTGACACACCGAGGCCACACTGGAAGCCCGAGGCCTCGCGGCGGGACGGCGTGGAGCCCGGGAGCCCAGGCCGCGGCGGGGCGGAGGGAGCTCCGGGCCCAGCACGGCGGATTCCGCCGGCGAGGCCACGGCCTTCCGCGGCCACCGCCCTCGCTTCCGCGCCTGGCCTCCCGGCGCCATCTTTGAACCTGGAACCCATACTTCACTTCCGCAGGTCTCTGTGCCCAGAAGGAGCTGCACGTTCTTAAGCGAGTCCCTTCTTGGAGGTATCCCAAACCAGTCACGCTTAAGGCAGTGTCTGTAAGGAGCATTAAGTCTCCATTTTTCTTCTTAGGCTTTGGGGAAACATTAAACGACCAGTTCAAAAATGGTGCCGCCAGCCTCAATTGCCCGGCCTTCCGCTCACGGAAGCGCGGGGAGGGGGAGGGTCGGAGGTCGCGCCTGAGTACGCAGGCGCGAGTGGGCGGGCCCGTCACCATAGCAACCTGCGTGCAGCCCGGGCTGGCTCTCCGAGCGGGAACCGCGGGTGTTGCGGAGCTGGCGACCGGCGGGAATGCGAATGCCGAGGGTCCCGGGAGGTCCGGGCCGCTGCAAGACGAGACCCTGGGCGTGGCGTCCGTGCCCTCGCAGTGGAGGGTCGCCCAGGGCATCCGCGGGGAGACGGTGAGGGCGCGGGCCGCGCTCCG
>NW_012267271.1:4922205-4926064 GCF_000151885.1 Dipodomys ordii | reverse complement strand
CTCTTATCTTCAATTGACCACCAAGAAGTCAGAAGTGGATCTGTGGCTCTGGGGGTCTAGTGTTAGCTTTGAGTGGAAATTGAGATGGTTAAGCTACAGTGTCAGCACATACACACACAAAAGAAAGGCCTTGCGTTGTAAGGATAGGGTCTTCCAATCCTGAGTGAAAATGAGCTGTGCGTTTCCCAGAAGAGGAAATGCAGGTTGCTGAAACCCTTTATAGTCTAGGTCACCAACATTAGGGATGTTTCCAGGAAATATTGATCTTGAGAACACATAGGTGTCTTGCCTGAGGCCTTCATGTCTGCAGTTGTCCAGCCAGGATCTGAGCTGGCTCCAGCCCCTTCCTAACTGGACCTTTGCTGCACAGGCCAAAAGCACATTCGGGTCATGTTAGTTCAGTCTGTCCCATCTTGAAGGTAAATATACCTTTTATGGGGCTGGGAAGGTGGCTCAGTGGTAGAGTCCTTGCCTTGCATGCATGAAGCCCTGGGTTCGATTCCTCAGCACCACATACACAGAAAAAGCTGGAAGTGGGTGCTATGGCTCAAGTGGTAGAGTGCCTTGAGCTGAAGAGCTCAGAACAGTGCCCAGGCCCAGAGTTCAAGCTCCATGACCAGAAAAAAAAAATTCGTTTTATGCACTGACATTCAAATTGTTTTCCTGAAAATTCAGATTTTAGGAGATGCTGGGATGGGACTTACTGATGCGGTAAGGATCAGTGAGATGAGGGAGACTGAGGGGAGATTGGGGAGCAGAGGATGAGATCGAGGCCCCTAAAGTTTCTTGTGGATAGCTTTTTTTTTTTTTTTGATTGGTTGTGAGGCTTGAACTCTGGGCCTGGGCACTGGGCCTCAGCTCTTCAGCTCAGAGCTAGCCCTACCACTTGAGCCACAATGCCACCTCCAGCTTTTTCTGCTTATGTGGTGCTGAGGAATTGAACCCAGGGCCTCATGCATGCAAGGCAAGCACTCTACCACTGAGCCACCTTCCCAGCCCCAAGAGATTCTTATTTATTTAGGCCTTACGGGATTGAACCCAGGGCCTTGTGCATATTACATAAGTGTTCTACAATTTTAGCCACATCTCCGATCTCCTTTTTTTTTTCTGGTGCTGATATTAGGGCTTGAACTCTTGGTTTTATGCTCTTGCTCAGCTTTCTTGCTCGTGGCTGGTGCTCTATCATTTGAACTATACCTCCAGTCCAGCATTTGGTTGGTTAACCAGAAATGGAGTCTCTTAAACTTTTCTGTCAGACTGGCTTTAAATTGAGACCCTCCAGGTTTCAGTTCCTGAGCAGTTAGGATTACAGGCTGAGCTATTGTTGCCTGATTGGATTTTGTTTCTGATATAGGGTCAATTCCAGGCATGGCAATAACTGTTAAAAAAAAAAAAGGCTGGGAGAAGGTGGCTTAGTTGTAGAATGCTTGCTTAGCCTGCATGAAGCTATAGGTTCGATTCCTCAGTACCGCATAAACAGAAAAAGCCAGGTGTGGCGCTGTGGCAGAAGAAGCTCAGGGACAGTGCCAGACCCTGAGTTCAAGCCCCAGGACTGGCAAAAAAATAAATAATCTAATAAATAAATTTCCCTTTTCATTTTTTCTTCCTTTTATGAAGTGACCTTGAGTATTATAGGCAAGCACTCTGCCACTGAGCTTCAACCCTAGCCTAACAAAAGCTTCTTAAACTTAATTTTATTTAACCAGTGCCAGTTTGATGAACCATAGGATGTTTCCAGTTTTTCTTTATTATCAATGAACTCTTTGATGTGTGCTGTAACTAAATTTTTATTTGGTTTCTTTATTTGGTAAGTTCCTCTAGAAGAGTTGAACATTGCAACATTGTAATATATTTGTGTTTCAAGAGGGATTTAAAAAGCAAAACATTAAACGTTAATGATCTAACTTCTTGCTATGTCCTGAACTGTTGACAGAGCAAAGGATCTTAAACTTGGTTAGAGTTGGGGATTCCCCCCGCCCCCCACAGTAATCTAGGTTTGAGTTTAGGCTTGCCTTGTGCTTTTTTAACCTCCTAGCTTAGCTGGTGCTCTACCACTTGAGTCATGTCAGTGGCCTGGCTTTTTGCTGGTTATTTTGGAGATGGTGTCTCATGGACTTTTCTGACCAAGGTGACCTCAGGCCTTGGTCTGGATTTCAATCTCCTGAGTAGCTAGGATTACAGGTGTGAGCCGTCCATGCTCCAGTTGGATTGCAGATTTTAATTAGGGGCTTGGCCTGGGCCAGCCAGAGGCCTTTTTCCTGCAGAATGGGCACTGTGAGTTCTTGGAATGTGATGGCCAGTTCCAAGCCACAGAGCTGCTCAGATGGGGGAATTTTGTATGTTGTGACCCATTGAGGTATCTGAGCTGGGGCTGTCCTAACCAGCCCCATACTTCTTTTTATTTATTTAGGGATTCCTGGGGCTTGAACTTAGGGCCTGGACACTGTCCCTGAGCTTCTTTGCTCAAGGCTAGCGCTCTACCAATTGAGAGCCACAGCGCTACTTCCAGCTTTTTCTGTTCATGTGGTACTGAGGAATTGAACCTAGGGCTTCATGCATGTTAGGCAAGCACTCTACCACTAAGCCACATTCCCAGCCATCTTGGCTTTTCTGCTGGTTAATTGGAGATAAGACTTTTGTGGACTTTCTTTCCTGGGTTGACTTTGAACTGCGATCCTTCAGACCTCAACATTTTGTGTAGCTACGATCACAGGCCTGAGACAGCTAGTGTGTGTGTGTGTTGGTCATAGAGCTTGAACTCACCGTGTAGGCAGTGTTCCTGAGCTTTTTCTGCTCAAAGCTAGGGCTCTTTCACTTTGAGCCACAGCTCCACTTCTGTTTTTTTGGTGTTTTTTTTGGAGATGAGTCTTACAAGCTTTCCCTGCCACAATGGTTTTGAACTGCAATCCTCAGATATCAGCATACTGAGAAACTAGGATTATAGATGTGAGCCACCAACTCCTGGCTCCAGGTGTTTGTTTGTTGTTGTTATTGTTTTGTCGGTGGTGGGGCCTGAACTCTGGGCCTGGGCGCTGTCCCTCAGCTCTTCAGCTCAGGGCTAGCGCTGTACCACTTGAGCCACAACGCCACTTCTGGCCTTTTCTGCTTATGTGGTGCTGAAAAATTAAACCCAGGCCTCATGCATGTGAGGCAAGCGCTCTACCACTGAGCCAACCTCCCAGCCCTCCAGGTAGTTTTTAATTTTGAAAATTCATGACTTTTTCTCACTATGTAATCCAGGATGACCTTGATTTCCTAATTCTCCAGCTTCTGCCTCTTTATTACAGGTGTGAAACACCACACCTGGCCTGTTGTAACCAGTTTGCTGTTCATTGACTTCCACTTCCCTGCCTGTGTGCCTTCCCCTCTGTTGGGCACCTGGCCGTCTTCCGTGGTGGGTGCTCCCTTTCACTAAGAGTTTGAGCGCCCTGAGGACAAGGTGCTGGTCTGGTGTATTTTTCCACCTCCCAGAAAATGCTGCATTGAAAATTCCATCCCTGGGGCTGGGAAGTTGGCTCAGTGGTAGAGTGCTTGCCTTGCATGCATGAGGCCCTGGGTTCGATTTCTCAGCACCACATAAGCAGAAGAAAATAAAAAGCCAGAAGTGGTGCTGTGGCTCAAGTGGTAGAGCACTAGCCTTGAGCTGAAGAGCTGAGGGACAGTGCACAGGCCCAGAGTTCAGGCCCCACAACTGGATCCCCCCCAAAAAAAAAATAAAAAAAAGAAAATTCCATCCCGGGGCCTGGGCTGTCCTCCAGTGCCTCACCAGCCCTTGCCCTGCCTCTACCCTCCCTCACCCTAGATTTGGTCATCCTTGGCCCTTGCCATGCTGCAGGGCATAGCGCCCCCTGCTGGATAG
>NW_012267271.1:4916715-4917635 GCF_000151885.1 Dipodomys ordii | reverse complement strand
GCCAGCTGGAGTTCCGGATGTGGCTGGTTTGGAGGATGGCCAGCAGCGCCTGGCCAGGGAGTGCCCAGTGTGGGGTGAGCCAGCAGAGGTGAGGGGGCCCTGCCCTGGCCGCAGGCCATCCCAACGTCTCGTCAGCACCCCCTCCAGTTTAGCAGACCATAGGAAGGGGTGTCTCACAACTCTTCTGCCTACTGAATACGGTCTCTGCAGATAGCTATTGTTGAAAAAAATGTTTCTCTCCTTGAACCCAGGGTGAGCCTTTGCTAGGCTGGTGCTGTTCCACTTGAGCCATATATAGATAGATATACCCACATATACACATATGTGTATAAATATATATGTATATATACATATACACATATGTATATATGGTTAGTCATGGGGCTTGAACTCTGGGCCTGGGCACTGTCCCTCAGCTCTTCAGCTCAAGGCGAGCACTGTATAGCTTGAGCCACAGCACCACTTTCAGTTTTCTGGCAGTTAATTGGAGACAAGGGTCTCATAGACTTTCCTGCTTGGGCTGGCTCTGAACCGTGATCCTCAGATCTCAGCCTCCTGAGTAGCTAGGAGTACAGGCATGAGCCACTGGTGCCCAGCTGTATCTTGTTTTTACTGGTCATTTTGGAGATGGAACATAGTGACTTTTTTACTTGGGCTGGCCCTGATATGATGATCCTCCAGATCTCAGCCTCCTGAGAGGCTGAGAATTGTTTCACCATGGACACATCTTAGAGACAGGGGATTGGATTCTGCCTAGGACTGACTTTGCCCTGCTCCTCCCACCCTGTGGCCAGGAATACCCTGTGGAACAGGTGTGGAACACCTGGTTGCCAAGGCAATGTGAGTGTGAGTGACCCAGCCTCCTTTAACCCTTGCAGCTGAGGGTGTGGGAGAGCTGGGTCATCCCAGCCCAGCGAGAG
>NW_012267271.1:4889910-4916665 GCF_000151885.1 Dipodomys ordii | reverse complement strand
AGAGAGAGAGAGAGAGAAGAGAGAGAGAGAGAGTGTGTGTGTGTGTGTGTGTGTGTGTGTGTGTGTGTGCATGCGCATGCGCATGCGCACATGTGCGCTCATTTCCTCTGTCATGCTGTGCTCCCAAGCTGATTGACCAGGGCTAGGTGGGTGGCAGAGGCCTGGGCCAGGGAGCCTTGTTGTAGGAGTAGCAAAACCTCCCCAGCTGCTCCTGGAATCACGGCAGGGAAGTGGGGTGGCTCTGGGCGACGCGGGGCCTCTCTCTGTCTCAGCACTACTGGCCTCTCATCTTTCCTCTGCATCCTGCCTTTCTCTGCCTGTGGCCCTGGGCGGTTCCTGGCTTCGGGGTGTACGCTAGCTTTCAAATCCAGTCACAGGCAGTGCAGCTCACTAAATTTTTTTTTTTTTTTTTTTTTCGGTTGTGGGGCCTGAACTCTGGGCCTGGGCGCTGTCCCTCAGCTCTTCAGCTCAAGGCTAGTGCTCTACCACTTGAGCCACAGCGCCACTTCCGGCTTTTTTCTTTTTGCTTATGTGGTGCTGAGGAATCGAACCCAGGGCCTCAGGCATGCAAGGCAAGCGCTCTACCACGGAGCCACCTTCCCAGCCGCCACTAAATCTTACTTTTTTTTTTGGGGACGTGAACTGTGTAAGGCGTTGTCCCTGAATTTTTCCTGAAGGCTCGTGCTCTACCATATGAACCACAGATTCACTTTTCTTTTTTCTTTTTTTATGGTTAAGTGGTGATAAGAATTATTATTATTACTTTTTTTTTGGTCGGTCGTGGGGCTTGAACTCTGGGCCTGGGCGCTGTCCCTCGGCTCTTCAGCTCAAGGCTAGTGCCCCACCACTTGAGCCACAGCGCCACTTCCTGTTTTCTGGTGGTTGGTTGATTGGAGATAAAGATCCTCATAGTCTTTCCTTGCCTGGGATGGCTTTGAACCTCGATCCTCAGATCTCAGTCTCTTGAGTAGCTAGGATTTATAGGCGTGAGCCACTGGCACCCTGCTTTGATAAGAATCTTTTTTTGTTGTTGTGGGGCCTGAACTCTGGGCCTGTGGGCTGTTCTCTCAGCTCTCCGGCTCAAGCCGAGCACTCTACCACTTGAAGCCACAGCACCACTTCTGGCTTTTTCTGCTTATGTGGTGCTGAGGAATTGACCCCAGGGCCTCATGCATGTGAGGCAAGCGCTCTACCACTGAGCCACCTTCCCAGCCCCCATAAGAATCTTATAGACCTTTCTTTTTTTTTTCTTCTTCTTATAGACCTTTCTGCCTGAGCTGATTTTCACCCATGAGCCTCAGTTTTTGGCCTCCTGAGTAGCTAGGATTACAGGTGTGAGCCACTGGCGCCTGGCTGAGCTGAGGTTTTGCTCTGGCTCTCTTGCCCCAGCCTCGGATTCCTTCCTGCAGCTCGGGACTCTCTTTCTCCTCTCAGCTTGTATTTTACTGCCACAGAGGTCTCCTCCTTCATATCTTGACTGCCCAGCCTCCTTAGTTAGCATCTCCACTTCTGCCCAAGTACCTGGGGTTTTCCATATTATTTATTCGAGTCTGTCTGTCTGTCTGTCTCTCTCTCACACACACACCAGTTTCCATTGAAGCACTAAAGCACAGGAATCTTGGTTGTCTTGCCCCATTTTGGCTCTGTGTACACAAATGAACCTCTTCTTCCTGCCAAACCCCATGGTAAATGCCAGGGGTCAGCTAGTTCCCATAGGGAATAGATGCTGCTTTACCGGCTGGAAGGACTGTGGTGCTACAAAGAGGAGGATGGCGCCTGTGGTGGGCGCGCGTGCCTACAATCAGCTTCCTTCATGGCGGCCTGGTTCCATGTGCCACGTCGGCCTGTGGGTGGCCATGTGCACCGGGCTCTGCCGGACAGCAGCGGACGCGGCGCCGGCTCGCACAGGCCTCTTAGTATTAGAAGTGTGTGACGAAGCTGGTTGGCATTTCCTTGCTGAGTTGATCCTGCCTCTGTTCCCAGCAGAGCGAGGAGGTCCTTGCAGACTGGTGGCAGCGTGGAGGGAGCGCATTCGGTGGCGGGAGGAGGGCGCTGCAGGCTGCTGGGAGCAGTCTCTGGCCAAGCCCTCTGCGGGTGGCCAGGTCTGAGGAACTTCTCAGTTTCTTAGCCACGTGGCCCCTGCTGGCTCCAAGAGGCAGCCTTCTTACCTGCTAGCATCTGAGCTGCATCCTCCCTCCCCTCCGTAGATTGCTAGCACATGTCCCAGTGTAGCTCTTACTGGCTTATTTTGGTCACATGACCATAGCTGAGCCAATCACTGGCTAGGGAAAGATACAGCACCCTGGCTGGCTGGCTGGAAGTCCTGTCCTCAGTGAACATTGGGGGTTGAGGGGTCATCTCCAACCCCAGCCACTGGGGAGGGGCGGCGTTTCCTCCTAGTGACAAGAAGAGGGGACACTGGACACATGAAGCAACCAGATACCAATTAGCATGAGACAGCTCAGCCAGTAGTTACTTGGAAGAGGTGAGGGCGCTTGTAGGCATGCGTGCAGCCACATGATGATGCTGGTTTATTCTCCTTCCTAGAAAAGTTGCCAGACAGCCAGCATCGCCACTGCCGAAGTGTCCACCCAGGCCCGGAAGCACGCAGATGCCCAGGTGCAGACGGAGGCCCCCGAGCCAGTGGCTGTGCTGCCTTTGCCCCGGCACCACAGCCCGCGGCTGCTGGCCTTCCTCCGCAGGGTGGAGGCCATGGTCATCCGGGAGCTGAGCAAGAACTGGCAGAGCCACGCCTTTGATGGCTTCGAGGTGAACTGGGCTGAGCCGCAGCAGACGGTAGGGCCCAGGCTGGAGCCTGCCCACACTCCCCAGAGCCCTCTAGGTTTCGGTGGCACTAGTGCCAGCTGCCGCTCTTAATTTCTGCTGCTCCTTGAGTCCTGGCACCTGTTCTGGGAGTTGGTGCTGCCAGACCGTCCATCTCTGTGCTGGGGAGGTAGAGGCCACAGAGCAGCAGTGCAGCAGCAGTGCCTCAGGCGGGCTGTGCCTCCCACGCCCTTGTACAGGAAGCGCTGCTCTGGGCTGGCGCTGATCCGGCGCCTCTTCTGCTGTGGCATGGTCTCTCCTGCTCGCGGCACCTGAGGTCCTCCTGCCCATGGCTTCCTGTGCAACTGGGGGCACAGTAAACAGAAGCAGAGCAACCCAGTGCTTGGCATTGCTGGCTCGCACCTATAATCCTAGCTGCTCAAGGGGTTGTAATTCAAAGCCGCCCTCAGGAAGTCAAATCTAAGAGACTTATGGCCAACTAGCAAACTGCTGGCACTGAGTGTTGCTCAAATGGTAGAGCACCACCCCTGAACCAAAAAGCTTAAGAATGTGATGCCCTGAGTTCAAGCCCCAAGACTTGCACACACAAAAGAATAATTTTAGCTGGGTGCTGATGGCTCACGCCTGTAATCCTAGCTACTCAGGAGGCTGAGGTCTGAGGATCATAGTTCAAAGCCAGCACGGGCAGGAAAAGTTCATGAGACTCTTAATCTCCAATAAACCACTAGAAAACCGGAAGTGGCCCTGTGGCTCAAGAGGTAGAGCACTTGCCTTGAGCTGAAGAGCGTAGGGACATCGCCCAGGCCTAGAGTTCAAGCCCCACGACCGACCAAAAAAAAAAAACAAAAACAAAAAACCATGTACCACTGTAAAGACAAAATAACCCTGAAGCTGGCTTGTGTAACACACACACAAGGCCGTGCTAGCCCTTTGTTGACGTGCCGTTTGGTGAGGCTGAGTCCGCACGCTGCGCAGCGGGCCCAGCCTGCCGGCCTATGTGTCCTTGCATGGGGTCTTGGGAGCGCTGCAGAGCCTCGGGTGTGCAGCTTGGACTCTGCTTCTCCGGCTCTGTCTTTCTGGCTTTCAGAAGCAGCCTGTGAGGGGCGATGGTAGGGTGACGGCTTTGCACTGTCTTTCAGGACTGGGCAGTGGATGTGGACAGCTTTTTGGGCCTGGCTGCCCAGGCCAGATGCTGCCACGGGGCGGCGGCTGGGTGTCTTTGGGGCTGGGCTAGCGGACGGCTTGTGTCCGCAGGTGTCCTGTCTGCACACGCTGTGCTACCCCCCTGCCCAGGCGCAGGGGCTGCACGTGACCAGCATTTCCTGGAATGCCACGGGCTCCGTGCTGGCCTGTGCCTATGGCCGGTGAGTAGCAGCCGGGATGGTGGGGGCCGTGGGAGACCTCCGACACGCACGGCCTGTGTGCTCCACGGATATGGCCACTCTAGGTCAGCGAGGCAAGAAAAATGCAGGGGAGCAGGGCTGCATCGCAGCCCACCTTTCCTTTGCCATTTCTCTGTGCCTTGGACTCTCTCTCGAGAGCATTGTGCCCTGGAGGTGCCACTGGTGCACCCCAAGTGCTGTGTCTGGGTGGTAGGGGGCACTGGCGAACCCTTTTCTGTTCAAGCGCTCCTGGGAAGCTAAGTGTGTCCTTGCGCAGGCTGGATGACGGTGACTGGAGCACACTCAAGTCCTTTGTGTGTGCCTGGAACCTGGACCGGCGCCGTCTGAACCCCCAGCAGCCGCTGGCAGTGGTGGAGGTGCCCAGCTCCGTCATGTGCCTGGCCTTCCACCCCACGCAGCCCGCCCACATCGCAGGTGAGTGTCCGCCCCACGCCAGCCTCTCCGCCTCAGCCTCTCTGTGCTAGCCTCCCCTCTCCCCCTCCCAGGCTGGCTTCCTTCCCTGCAGAGGTGGCCAGGGGCAGGCCCAAGGGCTGGTACCACAGCTTGCTGGGGAGAAGGCAAGGCTGTCCCTGGCACCGGCTGGGCATGGAAGGGGCATGTGGGAGGAAGGGGCATGTGGTACGCTGTGCGGACGGTGAGAGGGACACGGCTCCCTGGGCTGCGTGCGGTGGTGAGGCTCCCTGGGGTGCGGCCAGGGGCACCGAGGCCCCCTGCGGGGACTTTCAGGGCAGAGGCTGTTGGTCCTGGCTGTGTGGCTGGTGCCTGTCTGGGAAGCCGCAGTGCTGAACTGACGCCAGGCCCGGCTCCCGGCAGGAGGGCTGTACAATGGCGAGGTGCTGGTGTGGGATGTGAGCCGGCCCGAAGACCCCCTGCTGTGGCGCACAGGCCTGACTGACGACACCCACACGGACCCTGTGTACCAGGTCAGGTGTAGAGGGCGCGGGGAGCAGGACTGGAGGCCCCTGTCCTCTTAGGGGGAGTCAGCAGGGGCTGGGCAGCTCATCTGCCTCTGGGTGCTGGGAGCCTGTGTGCCCCAGGTGGGTGAGGCTGGGCCCTGCGCCACCTGGGAGCGGGGATGGTGGGGACGGGGCTGCTGCGGCCCCGTTCCTCCTCACTGTCCCGCCCGCTGTCTCCTCAGGTTCTTTGGCTGCCGGAGCCGCAGCACAGTCACCGGTTCCAGGTGCTGAGCGTGGCCACGGACGGGAAGGTGCTGCTGTGGCAGGGGGTGGGGGCCGGCCAGCTGCAGCTCACGGAGGGCTTCGCCGTGGTCGTGCAGCAGCTACCGCGGAGCAGCAAGCTGAAGAAGGTAGGGCCACAAGGATGGCTGTAGCCCCGGGGATCCGAAGCCCCGGACCTCACCGCCGCCTCTTCTTCACAGCCGTCCCGGGGCGAGACCGAGGTGGGCGCCACCGCCGTGTCCTTCTCCAGCTTCGACCCCAGCCTTTTTGTTCTGGCCACGGAAGGCGGCTTCCCCATCAAGTGCTCGCTGGCTGCCGAGGAGGCGGCGCTCACACGCATGCCCAGCTCAGTGCCCCTGCGCGCCCCGGCGCAGTTCACCTTCTCTCCCCATGGGGGCCCCATCTACTCTGTGAGCTGCTCCCCCTTCCACAGGTGTGGACCCCGGCCGGGAGCCAGGCTGAGCCTCTGGTGATTGGTCCTGGCTGGCCCTTTGGGAGGACCCTACCCTCTGTGTGGGGAGAGAAGGGAGCCCTGGCAGTGCCTGCAGCCCCGGTGCCCATCCCCACGTCTGGCTCCGCTCTGCACCCCACGCAGGAATCTCTTCCTGAGCGCGGGGACGGATGGCCACGTCCACCTCTACTCCATGCTGCAGGCCCAGCCCCTCACCTCGCTGCAGCTGTCCCACAAGTACCTGTTCGCCGTGCGCTGGTCCCCCGTGCGCCCCCTGGTTTTCGCAGCTGCTTCTGGGGACGGTAGGAAAAGGCCACCAGGCCTAACCTGTTCCAGGGGTGCTAGGGGCCGCGCTGGTGACCGACTGCCCGTGGGGCCAAGGTGGCCTCCCAGGCAGGTGGGGTGATCTTAGGTTCTGAACCACCTCCCTCTGCAGGTGATGTGCAGCTGTTTGATCTCCAAAAAAGCTCCCAGAAGCCCACAGCGTCCATCATGCAGACCCAGGACGGAAGCCCTGTGTACTGTCTGGAATTTAACAGCCAGCAGACGCGGCTCTTGGCTGCTGGTGACGCCAAGGGCATGGTGAAGGTGTGGCAGCTGAGCTCGGCCTTCACGGAGCAGGGGCCCCGGGAGACGGAGGACTTGGACCGGCTGGCCTCGGAGATAGCCACGTGAGGGAAGCAGGGGTGAGGCTCTGCGAGCTGCAGGCCTCTGCTGTGGGCAAATGAAGAGACGTTTCTAGGGGGAAGAGTCCTTTATTGTCTTTGACATGAAAACAGAAAACGAGGGTGGGGGGACAGGACGGAGGGAGCCAGCTGCTCGGGTTTTCTAGGCTGGAATGAGGGCAGCTGGTTCAAGACACACGTGTGGGTCCCCACAGCAACATGGCGATTGTGACCAGACCAGAGCGGTTTATCGAAGCACCATTTTCTACTAAGTCTTAACCACGCTAAGCAGGCTTACGGTTACACTGGAAGTAAGCGTGTGGAATATTCTCAGTGGGCACAGAGGAAGTCACATGCAGCAGGGCAAGCAGTGTGGGGGGCAGGCGAGCCGAGATCAGTTCACGAAGAGCGAGCGGGTGAACTCCACGTAGTCGAAGGCCGTGGGGAGCTCGCGGCCCTTGCCGTCCACGTAGGGCTTCATGTGGGACACGCAGTAGTCCGCTTGTTCCCGGGTCAGGTTCTGGAGGGAGGGAGCAGTCAGCTTGGGCGGGCACCGAGTTCAAGTTCCAGGTGTAATGGAACTTGTGCCCGAGCCAGCTGCAAGCCCGGGGACCCTGACCTGCCCGGGGCTCACCTGGTACAGCTCCTCCTTGGTGACGTATGGCTTCCCCTCGGAGCTGAGGGCCCGGAAGGCACTCTCGATCTCCTCGCTGGACTTGACGTTTTCTGTCTCGCGGCTGATCATGAAGGCCATGTATTCTTGCAGGGAGACGTGGCCATCCCTGAAGGGCACGGGGCGGGCACCGTGAGCAGCTAGGTGGGCGGAGTCCAGGCCTGCGCCGCCCGTCGCCTGTCACCACAGCTTACCTGTTGGGGTCCACGGTGTCCAGGATTGCTTCAAACTCCGGGTCGGGTTCTCCTTCCTCCACCATGGGGAGGTCGTAGCCCAGGGAGCGCAGGCAGGACTTGAACTCCTGATGGTTCAGTCGGCCAGACTTGTCCTTGTCGAAGTGTCTGTAACAGGGGCCAGGCTGCTCAGCGCACAGGCCCTGCCGCCCATCTGCCCCACCGGGCTGGGGCCATACTCACTTGAACATCATGCTGAACTCCTTGAGGGCCTCCTCCGTCACCCCTGTCGTGTTCCTGGAAGAAAGGCAGTAGTAGGGATGGGGCCCTCCCTTCTGCGCGCCAGCCCTGGCTGCCGTGCCGTGTGGCAGTACCAGTACCCCCTCCCCCAGGGCACTCCTCCCTCAGGCACCTGGCCTGGATCTGCTGCTCCAGGTTGTGCTGCATGCGCATGCCCAGCTGGTCCAGCTGGTCCCACTGCTGTGCCAGGCCCACGGTGCTGTGCTCGGTGTACTTGTTGTCCAGGATGAGGGCTTCCTCCATGGCGGCTCCCAGGTCCTCAATCTTCTTGAGCTGGCTTCTCATGGCTCGGATCTCCTGGTGCTTGCGCTGTGGGCAGGGCACAGAAGTGTGGGGACAGGACTCCCCTTCAGGCCCTGTCCAAGTCTGCACAACCTCCCTCCCTCCTGGGAAGGGAACAGCACTGGGGTGAAGTGCAGCAATCCAAATGAGTTGGAAGGAGCCAGCAGGCGGACTTCTGGGCAAGTCTCCTGTAGACAGCAAGGCCTTGTGCTTTCCCATGAAGGGCAGCAACCACGGAAGACATTTAGCTCGAGGTGCCTGGCACACACCAGGCAAGAATTCCACCACTTGATTCTCACCCCCAGCCCGAAGACTTTCTCTCAAAGCCCCTGGAGCTTTAAGTAAAGAGAATGAGGCTCTGCCGCCTAAGAGCAGACCTGGTGGGGGCAGGGGTGGGGAGGGAGAGGGCTGGCACTGGGCCCAAAGCTCTAGGGTCACTCACTTTGGTAGCCTCCAGCTGGGACTCAAGGGTTCCGGATTCTTCCACCATGCAGGACCTGGACACAGAAGTGCAGTGAGGATGGGGCCTGACCTCAATAGCCAGCTCAAGATGGACTTTCCTCTGAACGAGGCCCTGAGGAAGCGCCGTGCGCGGGCCTGCTCTTCCTAACTGGCCCCGGAACCAGGTTGGGTCTCCTGGCGTAGAGCCCCTTGGCTCTCTGGGCCTCCAGGGGCCATTTGCAAAGTGGGTTTGTCTCCCGTGGGACTAGGTGGGCCGCTGGCCTAGCTGGTCACCCTTCTCTGCAGATAACGGCAGGGCCCGCAGTGTGGCGGAGCCTCCTGCAGCTCTGAGTGAGCTGACAGGGGCTGAGGCGGGACCCTGACCCCGGGCTCTGCCGTCTACACTTAGCCAGGGCTGCGTTCGGAGAGGCAGGTGGGCCTCTGCGCCTGCCCCTCCCCAGGGTAACAGAGTGAGGCCACAGGCTACTGGTGAACGAAGACAACACACGAGTAGGGGTCACGTGCAGGGGCAGGGTCACACGGTGAGCACGGCCTTAGTCTGAGCCCCGTTTCCGCTGTACCCACGTTTGCCGTGGCTCACCCGTGTGAGCCCAGCGAGCCAGGGCAAGCCTTAGAGATGCCTAAGTTCAAAGTGCTCCAGCAAGGCAAGGCACCACGACCCCTCCTACCCCAGCAGGCGAGACTCAGGCAGGCCCCGTCCCCAGGGAAAAGGACACCCCAGGACCTGGGGCAGGAGGCAGGGCCAGTGCAGTGGAGGGGACAGACCCTCCTCCCAAGCGGCCAGGGCGTGGGTTAGTCAGAAAGCAGAGCCGCCTGGGAAGTCCAGAGTGCATTGGTAAAACCACAGTGAGGGAAGAAGAGAAATAAGAGGAGAAAAACCTTCCAGACAGATCATCCCCAACTTCATACTGATAGACACGAATGACCCGACGGTATGCTATGCTATGCAAAGAAAAGAAACCAAATGAATACACCAGAGGGGGCGAGGCAAGAGCACACGAGACACGCGCCACAGGCCCAAGCTGGCAGCGCACAGGCAAGGGGACCCTGCCACCGGGTGGGAAGCAGGAAGTGGCCTGGTGGCCCACCCTGGGGCAGGTCACGAGGGCACTGGGCCAGGCGGGACAGGGCTTGAGAGGAGCCACGGGGGAGGGGGCAGGGCACAGTGCACACAAGACCAGAGCAGCAGACAGCGCGTGAGGGCAGAGCCTGTGCCCCAGCCACGGGCGGCGGCGGGATGCTGCTGTTCTTCCCTTCCTGCCCTGACTGGTTTGGGAAGCTCTCTCCCATTAGCAGCTTTATGCCCCTGATGCGTGTATTTGCCATCTGCAGACCTTTTGGGGGCCAGCTAGGCCATTCTGGCTCAGTGAGCCTGGCCTGTATGGTAGGCCTGGGCAGAGGCCTGGGCTTTGCAAAGTGGCCCCTGCCAGAATGGGGGACAGCCCTGCAACGTTCTGGGCTCCTCCAAGCCCTGTCTCCATCCCCCATTGTAACGGGAGAGTCCCTGCCTTCTGCTAGGGCTCTGAGCTCTGGGGCAGCTGGGGTACTGTACAGCTCCCCACTGCACCCAGCCCGAGTCCTCAGCTCTGTCAGCAGCCTCATGCCCATTGACCATCTAGGGATACTACGGTCTCTGGGGACACACTGGGGAAACAGGCAGATGAATCCCAGTAACCCAACAGACATGGCATTCCTGGAGTCTTTGGACTCGGCTCTGGCCTCCTTGCCCAGCGCGTCCCCACCTGCAGGGACAGGAACCACAGGCCAAGGTGAGAGTGGCACCCCGCCTGGCGGCCACAGCAGGCTTCACGGGACAGGGGCTGCAGGGAGGGCAGGATCCTATCGGGATCCTCTGCAAGCCAGGCCACGGGGGACGAGGGGCACAGGGAACAAGCACACGAGACCACCACACCACGAGCCCGGAAAAAGAAGACAATATTAACCCATCGAGGAGGTACGTTCTGTGCGGATCCGAGCAGCCATGACACGTGGGGTCCGGAGGCAGCGGCAATTGGGAGGAGGGGACAGAGAGAAGACAAAAAAACAAAACCAACAACATCAGTACCATTCTGCCATCAACTGTGCCAATGTTGCCCAATTCCTGCTGGGGCCAGTCAGGGGCCATGCACAGTCCCAGATGTTGCCTCAGTTGGGACTTCTATCAGCTTTGCTTTAGGGAGATGAACCACAGTGTGTCCACAGCAGTCTATGCTTTCACACTGCAGCATGGTCTCTGGCTTTTATGTAATGGAACGTAACGGGGCTGGAGCTTAGGGCCTCACACTCCTACCACAGCTCCATTTTTGGCTTTGTGTTAGATAAATGGAGGTAAGAATCTCAGGAGTTGTCTGCCCGGGCTGGCTTTGAACCTCCATCCTCGGATCCCAGCCTGCTGGGTAGTTAAGAGTGTAGATGACGTGTGAGCCGCCAGTGCCCTGCAGAGCTCTGGGTGCTAGGCAGCTGGAGGCCTCCGGGACCAGAGCTCTCCCCAGCCCATCCCGCAGAGCAGGCACCTGGTCTCTTGGATCCACTGGTGGAAGGCATTGGCATGTTGGGCAAACTCCTGGCGCAGCTTGTCATTTTCCTCCTGCCGCCTCTGCTCCTTCTGCAGCTCCAGCTCTCGCTCCTAGGACCAAAGGGACCTGGTCTCAGATGGCTGAGTGGAGATGTGGCCCCAGGTCTGGGAGGTGGTCTGAACTCTGGGAGGGGCAGGGGTGAGGCTGAGAAGCCAGGCAGCAAGCGCTTGGGGGCAGGCCCACCTTGATGATTTTCTGCAGGTTCCTCCAGGTCTCCTCCAAAGCCTCCATGGTGAACCAGGTGTAGGGGTTGGAGGCCACACGGAAGCTCTTAATCTGACGGTCCAGCTCAGCCAGCTGGTTGAAGTCAGCCTGCGCAGAGCTGAGGGAGGAGCGGAAAGCATCATGGGCCTCGCGCAAAGCTTTGATTTCTTCTAAGGAGTTGCAGCGGACAGGGTCGGTCAGGTCCTCCTCAGCATTTTCAAACCAGCTGTTAAAGGCAGACGCTTTTTTGGCGAAGGTCAGGAAGAGGTCTTCCACCTGGAAGCAGAAGAGGAGAGAGAGTCAGGAGTCAGCAGGGCAGAGCGCACGTGGCTCGTGGGAGTCAGGCTCTGCTCGGCTCTGCTCGCTGCTGCTTCCTCTCACCGGGGAGCAACTACAAGAGGGCAGAGGGTCCGTGTGCCTTGGTTTCGGCCCAGTCCAGGCCCGTGCTTCCTCACAGGACCATGGCACCGCACGGCAGAAGGGGGGGGTCAGGTCTGCCATCCCTGCCAACAGGCCCTCTCACCTTGCGGAAATGACTCTGGGCCTCCAGAAGCTTCTTTTTCCGGGTGGCTGAGTTGGCCAGCAGCTGGCTCCATCTCTTCATGAGGGAGGCATGCCGAGCCTCAATCGCCTTAGACTGGATGTGCTTGGCGGCCAGCAGCTGGTCTTTGAGGGCTGTGATGTTGGCGATGCCCTCCTGCTGGAAGGCCTGCAGGCCGGCATCGAACGTTTCCTGCAACGAGAAGCGAGAAGGTGATTTGTGGCGACAGCAATGGGGCTGGCTGTGTTCTTCGCAGTGCCCTGGCTCAGCTGGCACAAGCATGGCCCCCAGGCATTCATGGCAGCCAGCCTGGAGCCGCCCCCCGCTGCCACCTTGCCTTGCCTCAGACTGGATTCCCCTCTTCCTCAGCACCCAGGCTCGGCGTATCTGTCATGAGAGGCCCTGCCACGTGATCACCTTTGGTTTTTTCACCTATGGCTGCGCCTAAGGAGGCCTGTCCAACTGACAGAGGTGTCCCTCGTACCCGAGACCACGGTGCCCAGCCCTGAGTCCCCCACAAGCCTCCATGCAGATGCACGGTGATGTGCTGCTCCCCCAGTTGTTCTGGAAGCTCTGGGATGAGAGCTACCTGTCTGTCGGAATGCTGGGGTGCTCGGAGATGGGGTTGCCGGTGATTTCAGCCCACCAATCAGGAGAACAGTCAAACTCACCTGCTTTGTGAGGAGTGTCTGGACTGAAGATAGGTCTCGGCCATAATCGTCTGTCTTCAAACTGTTCTCCTTTTCACCTAGAAAACCAAGCGTAACTTTCCCACCCCTTCCTGTGCAAGAGAAACTGGAAAGGAATACCACAGAACTGACACAGACGTGACTTCCTCCGCTTCAGCCCCTCTGACACAGCACTCAGGGCCTCATTCTTGTGCCGTGAGAGGTCCTCCGAACTTGGAGGTCACGTTGACCCCAATAACAGAATTCAGTGCCCTGCAGGGCCTGGAGAGAGCTTGGCTGGGACAGCCTGTGGCTCTGATGGGCCCACTCTGTAGGGGTGCACCTATCACTGTCAGGCCTCAGTGTTAGGATGTCTCCCAGCTGGTGGCTAGATCTGCCCATGGACCAGCTCTGATCCGGCGGAGGGCCAGCTGCATGGAAACATACCCATCACAGTAGCCTGGTGGGGAGGAGACACTTTGGGCCTTGCCAAGGCTGCTCACCGATCCAGGACTCCACCACGTCAGCCTTCCAGTTGAACTGAAGGAAGGCTGAATTCTCATCCAGCTTTGCCTTCCTCTGGGCTGCGGCCTTCTCCAGGTCAGACACCTTCCCATTCAGGCCCTTCATCTTTGAAGAGATGTTCTCCTCGTGGTGATTGTTCTATTTAGGGACAAAAGCACGGTGAGCCTCCCTTTCCTCCCTGAGTCCTGAGAGAATCTTATTTCCAATTAAACCACCAAAAAACCAGAAGTGGTACTGTGGCTCAAAGCGGTAGAGCACTAACCTTGAGCTGAAGAGCTGAGGGACGGCATCCAGACCCAGAGTTTTTTTTATTTTTTTTTAATTTTTTTGTCTGTCGTGGGGCTTGAACTCTGGGCCTGGGCGCTGTCCCTCAGCTCTTCAGCTCAAGGCGAGCGCTCTACCACTTGAGCTACAGCGCCACTTCTGGTTTTCTGGTGGTTTATTGGAGATAGGAGTCTCACGGTCTCTCCTGCCCGGGCTGGCTTTGATCCGCGATCCTCAGATCTCAGCCTCCTGGGTAGCTAGGATTACCGGCGTGAGCCACCAGCGCCCTGCCAGGCCCAGAGTTTAAACCCCATGATGGACAAAAACCAAAACCAAAACCAAAACACAATTTGAAAATATAGGCTATCCCAGAATTTTAAGAGAAATCTAGAGAGAAGAAAACTTGAGGCTAAGAAATGAAGCGCTAAAGAACAGTCACAGCTGGCACTGATGGCTCACACCTGTATCCCAGCGATTCAGGATGCTGAGACCTAGAAAATCATGGTTCAAAGTGAGTCCAGGCAGAAAAGTCAGTGAGACTCCATCCAAAGTGCTGAACAAGAGTTGTGGCTCGGGGGGGGGGGGGGGGCTGGGAAGGTGGCTCAGTGGTAGAGAGCTTGCCTTGCAAAAAGAAAAAAGCCGGAAGCGGCTTTGTGGCTCAAGTGGTAGAGTGCTAGCCTTGAGCTGAAGAGCTGAGGGACAGCGCCCAGGCCCAGAGTTCAAGCCCCACGACCAGAAAAAAAAAAAAAAAAAAAAGAGTTGTGGCTCAACTGGTCACTCACTACCCTGAGATCTGAGGATCATGGTTTGAAGCCAGCCCAGTCAGAAAAGTCCTCGTGAGACTCTTATCTCCAATGAATCACTCACAAACTTGAAGCGGAACTGTGGCTCAAAGTGGCAGAGCGCTAGCCTTGAGCAAAAGAGCTCAGGGACAGCACCCACAACCACACACATACACACACACAGCCAAGTGAGCGACAGCTCATGGCCTACAGTTTAAGCCTTAGCACCAACACACACAAGTAAAAATCCACTCACCTCACAGCTCTCTCCTGGGGGGGGAGCCTTGTGTCTGAGAGGAGTTTCACACTGGTTCATGCTGAGCAGGACCAGAATGAAAGTTCTCTAATGATCTGGATTTTTTTTTTCTTTTTTTCTTTTGGGTGCAGTCCTGGAGCCTGAACTCTGGGCCTGGGCGCTGTCCCTCGGCTCTTCAGCTCAAGGCTAGCGCTCTACCACTTGAGTCACAGTGCCACTTCTGGGTTTCTTCTTTTTTGCTTATGTGGCGCTGAGGAATTGAACCCAGGGCCTCAGGCATGCAAGGCAAGAGCTCTACCACTGAGCCACCTTCCCAGCCCCCCTCCCCCCTTTTTTTTCTAGTCCTGGAGTTTGAACTCAGGGTCTGGGCCTTCCCAGCCTCCCTCCCCCCTTTTATTTTCTAGTCCTAGAGTTTGAACTCAGGGACTGGGTACTGTTCTGGAGCTTTTTATACTCAAGGCTAGTGCTCTACCACTTGAGCCACAGATCCACTTCCGGTTTTCTGCTGCTTAATTTTCCTGCCCAGGCTAGCTTCAAACTGCAGTCCTCAGATCTCAGCCTCCTAAAGGGCTAGGATTATATGTGTGAGCAACTGGCACCTGGCTCTGTTTTGCATATTTTTTTACAAGTTCTAAAAAGAGGCTCTGGGCTGAGAATGTGGCTTAGTTGTAGAGTAATTGCCTAGTGTGCATGAAGCCTTGGGTTCAATTTCTCAGTAGCACATAAACAGAAAAAGCTCGAAGTGGCACTGTAGCTCAAGTAGTAGAGTGCTAGCCTTGAGCAAAAGAAGCTCAGGGACAGAATCCAGGCCCTGAGTTCAAGCCTCAGGACTGGCCAAAAAAAAAAGAGGTTCGATTACTGAGAAGTCATTTTGAGAGTTCTAATGCTCCAAACTCCCCAAAAGGGATACCTGTCCTTACTTCCAGCAGAAATAATAAGCACCTCAGAAGTGTGACTGCCTGGCTCAGCACTCACGCGTCTGTTTGGGGTGGAACCTGGGAGCATCTGTTGTGCTCTCCACACGGACCTGTCTGGAGAACATGATAGGTGACAGACAGGAGCGGGGGACACTAAGAACCTTCCCAAAGGGCCAGGCTCCTTTTTTTTTTTTTAAATAAGGATTTTAGTATAACAGGGACCAGTAGGGAGAAATAGAAAAGAAACATTTCCTCCTCCTGCAGGAAGTGTGAGTTAAAGCCTCAAAGTGGCAGCTGCTGGCCGCAGGCTCACCTTCTTAATGAGGTCTTGTCCGTTGGTGCAGACATCATTCACACGATCCTTGTGGACAGTGAAATCTGTTTCAAAAGCTTCGTGTTTCTTCAGTAAGCCCTGGAATGGAACAGCAAGGTCAGCCACTGAGTGCCTGGGATGGGGTGGGGCAGAGGCTGGGATGAGGCCTTTCCTCAGGGATCTGGTGTCCTTTCCTTCTAGATCACCAGAAATGAAGTTGCAAAGCAATGACTTACTTGGCACATCTTGCAAGGAACCCGCAGGCCTGCCTTATTGTGCCCTGGGCCCCGGAGGCAAGGCCCCCTCCTTGCTCCCTCTGGGGGACCGTGACCTCACCACATCCCGCCTCACTCATCCTGACAAGGGCAGGGCCACCTCACACCACTGTCTAGGGCTAAGGGACACATGACCCCGGGGATGGGCAGCATCTCCTGAGGAGGACAGCAGGAAACTCAGGCTGCCCTGGGGCTGCCTCTGGACCAGGGTAGGGGAAAGTTGGGTGGGATGCCCTCCAACACCCTGCAGCCTGGAGCAGCCTTCTGGAGGAGGAGAAGCCTAGTGGAGGGGCAGAGAAGGCCTATCCAAAAGCCAGGCCTGTCCTGTGTGAACGCAGTTGCCTGAAAGATGCCATGTAGAAGCTGCCTAGGAAATGCCCACCAAGCCACGGACTAGAGGGCAAGAAGAATGGCTGCTGCTTTTAGCCACCAAGTTTCAGGTGGGATGTGATTGATAACGTTACCACTTTAGGGAGTTGCTATGGCTGTGCCACAGTTGCTGAGCTGTGCTCTCATTTCTAGGCCTGAGGAATTTGGAGTAGGTCTTTGAAGATGGAATATGCAAGTTAAAATGAGCTGATGAAGGGTAGCACATGGCCATGATTACGTCCTGGCACTGGGGTTTGAACACAGGGCCTTGTGCTTGTTAGGCACTGCTCTACCACTGACCACCCGACCATTACCTGCAGAATCATCTACCAATAGGACTGATATCCTTAAAAAGGGAAACCTGGAGGCTGAGTACACCAGCTCACCTCTGAAATCCTAGCTATTCAGGAAGTTGAGATCTGAGGAAAGTCCTTGAGACTCTTATCTCTAATTAACTATCAAAAAAGCCAGAAGTGAAGCCGGGTGCTGGTGGCTCACGCCTATAATCCTAGCTACTCAGGAGGCTGAGATCTGAGGATCACGGTTCAAAGCCAGCCTGGGCAGGAAAGACCGTGAGACTCTTATCTCCAATAAACCACCAGAAAACCGGAAGTGGCGCTGTAGCTCAAGTGGTAGAGCGCTCGCCTTGAGCTGAAGAGCTGAGGGACAGCGCCCAGGCCCAGAGTTCAAGCCCCACGACCAACCAAAAAAAAAAAATAAAATACTTTTAAGGTTGTAAGGAATGCATTAGGAGAGGAGCTGGTCCTGAAAGTGGCCTGTTTACATGCAATATTAGTTGGGAGACTCATATTTTGGGGAGTGGGGATTAGAAAAAAAATCCAACTCCCCTTGTAGAAACGGTCTTCTCAGATTTGACCTAAGTCCATCAACTTTCCCCGTGGCCAAAAGGTAGGGTCTACTGTGACACCAGGGTCACCACCTTTGTGGGCACATTGTTGGTCACCACTGGAAAAACTGAGTGTGGGGCACTAGGGACTCAAGTGGCTACATTCCTGTCTCCCACAGACCCAAGGGCCTAAGACTCCTGCCTCTCCTGCTGCCCGTGCACACAGCCTGGAGCTCTCTGCCACAGCAGCACGTACTTGATCCAGGACTCCTCATCATCCATATCCCGGAAGAACTGGTGCAGGCGGTGGGACTCGCTGAGCTTGGCGCGCCGGGAGGCTGCCATGCTCTTGATCTTCTGGAAGCGCCCATTGATGGTGTCCCGCTTCTCCTTCACTTGGGAGGTGTCAAAGGCACTGCTGGTCATCAGGCTGTCTGCCTGGCTGTTCAGGTCCTTCAGGCGATCCTGGGGGGTGGTGGGTTGAGAACAGGAGTGAGAAGCCTGGATCTTGCAGGAGTAACTGCTTACAAGTAAAAACACAGGTATCCCGAGTACTTGTCCCAAGTGGACGCAGTGAGGTAAAAATGATTTTCACAGTGACCTAAGACATGACCTGCTGGTTTCACTGTGTAACACTGGTACTGGTGGCACAAAGGCAGTGAGTGAGGAGGGCCAGCACCTGGGCATGCAGCCAGGCAGCAGCAGACACAGTTCACATAGACTGGCCTTCATTTTAGTTTAAGTGTTTTGCGGGGAGAACTCAGAGCCTTGTGTTCTACGCCATAGGCTGGATGGTCCTGAAACCATTCTATAGTAAGAAACAAGGTTAATTTTATTATTTATCTGTGCCTTTCTTACTTGAAAAAGGGTACCCAACAGATATTTTGTTGAGAATAATGAATTATATTCCTAATGATGAAACTCAAACTTGTGGAGAAAATGACAGCTGTGGAGAATTCCTATTTACCACCATGAGTCTGAGAGCTTCCCAAAACAAAAACAATTTCACTGATGAGATTGGTGAGTATGTTGAGAATGTGATACCAAGTTTTGGTTATCACATTTGTGCCAACATTTAGAACCAACCCACACCTACTGAACCAGCACTTACTGATTACCGCTATGCCAACAGTCTTGTAGTATAACAAAATGAAGGTGGCCAGTGGATTTTAATAGAGTGGAATAGGAAAAACCAGGTTTCAGAGCCCATTCTGTAATGAGCCTTTGAAAAACTACAGATACAAAGCCATATTTACACACTGCGCAGCAGCAGAAGAGGGGACCCCAATGACTGGAACTCAAGTACCCTCTCCTCCCTCTCAGTAACCTGTATCTTGTGAGACACAATGTAGCACTACACACTGAGCTCAGAGCAGCCAAAAAAACCCAGATGTCTCCTACCAAGCTGATTAGAGATCCGCTAATATGTGATTGATGTCACTCTTCTCATTCCTTTTTTTTATTTTTAAGTCTGTCATGGGGCTTGAACTCTGGGCCTGGGCGCTGTCCCTCAGCTCTTCAGTTCAGGCTAGCGCACTACCACTTGAGCCACAGTGCTGCTTCCCATTTTCTGGTAGTTTATTGGGGATAAGAGTCTCATGAACTTTTCTGCTTGGGCTGGCCTTTGAACTGAGATTCTCAGATCTCAGCCTCCTGAGTAGCTAGGATTATAGGTGTGAGCCACTGGTGCTGGGTTCCTTTTTGTCATTTGAAAATGTTCTTGCTGGGTGCCGGTGGCTCATGCCTATAATTCTATCTATTCAGGAGGCTAAGATTTCTGGCTTGTGGTTTGAACCCAGCTCAGGCAGGAAAATCTGTGAAACTCTTTTTTTGTTGGTTGTGGGGCTTGAACTCTGGGCCCAAGCGCTGGCCGTCAGCTCTTCAGCTCAAGGCAAGCGCTCTACCACTAGAGCTACAGCACCACTTCCGGTTTTCTGGTGGTTATTGGAGATAAAAGTCACGGACTTTTCCTGCCCTGGCTGGCTCGGAATCTCAATCCTCAGATCCAAGCCTCCTTAATAGCAAGGATTACAGGCATGAGCCAGCAGCACCTGGCTTTGTGAAACTCTTTTTTTTTTTTTTTTGGGGGTCTGGTCGTGGGGCCTGAACTCTGGGCCTGGGTGCTGTCCCTTAGCTCTTCAGCTCAAGGTCAACGCTCTATCACTTGAGCCACAGCGCCACTTCCGGCTTTTTTCTTTATGTGGTGCTGAGGAATCGAACCCAGGGCCTCAGGCATGCAAGGCAAACGCTCTACCTCTGAGCCACCTTCCCAGCCCCGTGAAACTCTTATCTACAACTAAATTACAGAAAAAACTGGAAGTGGCACTGTGACTCAAGTGATATGTCCAGGTTCAGAGTTAAGGCCTAGAACCAGCCCAAAACAAAAACAAAAATTCATAATTTACATTTTTTTTCTTTTTTCTTTTTGTCTTGTCTGTCGTGGGGCCTGAATTCTGGGCCTGGGCGCTGTCCCCTCAGCTCTTCCTAGCACTCTATCACTTGAACCACAGTGCCACTTCCTGCTTTTTATGTGGTGCTGAGGAATTGAATCCAGGTCCTCATACATGCGAGGTAAGCACTCTACCACTGAACCACCTTCCCAGGCCTACTCTTGATTTTTGAGAGAAGGTCTCACTATGGAATCCAGGCTGGCCTAAACTCTCCATCTATCCTTCTGCTTCAGCCTCTTAAGTGTTGGGAATATAGGTGTGCCCACAATGGCTAGCTCTTTCCTTTTCCTTCTGATGTTCATAAAAATGTTAAACCATAAAACTCTAGTATTAATATTTCCATTTTAATGTTAACTTTTCATTTTTAATTCTCAAGATGCACAAACAAAATCCCTAGGGGTGTGAATTGTTAAGAATACAATGGCAGCCGGGCACTGGTGGCTCACGCCTGTAATCCTAGCTACCCAGGAGGCTGGGATCTGAGGATCACAGTTCAAAGCCAGCCCGAGCAGGAAAGTCTGTGAGATTCTTATTTCCAATAAACCATTAGAAACCCAGAAGTGGCGCTGTGGCTAAAGTGGTAGAGCGCTCGCCTTGAGCTGAAGAGCTGAGGGACAGTGTCCAGGCCCAGAGTTCAAGTCCCATGACCGACAAAAAAAAAAAAAAAGAATACAATGGCACTACCCAATGTGAGAACTACTGCAGTCTTACCTCATGGGCTGATATGTCCGCCTCCAGCAGCTGGTGCTTTTTCAGCAAGTTGTTGACAGAAGCCAGGTCTTTGCCATAATCTTCAGATGCCAGAAGCGCCTCCACCTGGCATTGGAGATGCCAAAGGAAAAGGCCATTGTGTGGGGCATATGCAGTGTTGTGGGAAAGCCCAAGTGTGCTAGGTCAGTCTGCCGGGCGTGACTCTCCTCATGTGTGAGGTCAGTGCAACTCTAGAGCTTACTAATGGAAAAGGCAGGGTAGAGGCCCAGGCCTCAGGTTTTTCTGGTGCTGTAAGGGCAGACAGAAGAGCCAGGCCACTGTGCTGCAGCCAAAGCCAAGGACCAGAACTGTGAGCCACAATGGCATACAACAATGCTCACTGCTATACCTTTTACCCCCAAAACAAGGCTGGGGCTATGCAAATATCCACAGGGTGGGAATACTCAAAGATGGCAGATCTCTGAGGGACTTACCGGGCTCTCAAATGTCTGAGAAGTTTTAGTGACCTGGGATAACATCCCTTACATACTAATGAAACAATACTGCAAATTCAGCTATATAAATTATATCCTACAAGCATCCACCAAAGTATACCCTGAATCTGAGATGTGAATAGTGGTGGTATCTAAGCATGTCTTTGTTTATATTCTCTCTACTGTCTCAATTTCCTGCGTGGAGAGTTCCACATTATCTGGCTCTGACTCCTTGCTCCTTCAGTTCTGTCTTGGCACAGGTTTGTCAGAGCTGCCTGTCGGCCAAACCCCACCTCTCTTCCCTGCAAGAGGAGGGGGCTGAGGTCTGGTCCCACTCTAAACCAGCTTTCTTCTCTAAATATACATTCCTTCAGCCCTTACGTGCCTTCCAGCAAACCAGAGAGCTCCCGCTGAGCATCTGTGTCCAAAGGCACCTGCTGAGCTGGGTCTGCCCCAGGGCCCCCATTACCTCGGAGAGCCAGAAGTCAAAGTCCTTGATGCCAGTGTTGAAGTTCTGCTGCTTGTTGGCTTCTTTCAGCTTCTGGCTCTTCTCAGCTGACTTCTGTACCAGGAACTGCCACTGGTCAGCCAGGGCAGCCAGGCGGGCCTGCAGAAGCAAGGGGAGCCATGCAGGATGGAAAGGTTACAAAGAGGAAACAAAACTGGTCACAGGAGCCCTTGGCCCTGCATTCCCCATCTATAACAGCCTGGTGCCATTTATGTCCTCAAGCCTGTTCTGGAGGCCTCATCCAGTGGATGCTGCTGCTCCTCTTGGGGCCAGCAGGAGTCCCTGGGCTCAACGTACCTTGACAGCGTCCTCGCTGCCGGCGCAGGCGCCTCGCTCGATGAGGGAGTTGCCCATGTCGATGACGCCGCGGATGCGGTCGGCATTGGCATGGAGCTCTGCCTCGAAGGCCTGGTGCTTCTGGTGCTTGCTCTGAAAATACCAAACCACCTTTCAGAGCTAACTCTTGGAGGGCATGGCTTTAATGCAGGATAGAGGGTGTGGTGGGAAACTTGAAAAGAACTGAGTAAGAGTTGTTGCTTACAGGTGGTAACCATGGGAGTGTGAGGCAGTAGGGCTGGGCCTGTGGGAGCTTAGTGGAGGGTGTGGGCAGAGGACAAGGGGTGTCCACCAACTTGGGAGCGGGACAGGGAGTGGTTTTGAAAGCAGCTGCAGCAGCTGGCTGGGGCAAAGACCTATAATTATACACTTTAACATTATGCAGCAGATGTCAATGCCAATTTTGGTTTTGGAGCTACTTGTTGCCAACTTCCACCCATGCTATGTTATTCCTTAATGGCTAGAGGCTTGGACAGATACCAGCATGGGGACAGCTCATCACCCAGGGCAATCATCTTTATCCAGCTATGCACACTGGATGGCCAGTCATGTTCCCCTGATGAAAGGAATAGTCTACAGCTGCTGCAGACCCGGGCTTTACTGGCTGTTGATGCAGTGGCTGTCATTAGTCAAGGCTGCTATCAAAACGCAGCCTGATGGGAGGCTGGGATTTATTTTTGCCAGGAAAAGAGCGGGCCAGGGGCTGTAAGCATTCATTAAGGAGTACATCGTGCTATAATACTATGAGACAATTGCAAGGACACAGAGGCTGTAGCACAATTCTGGGGAAACACTGGGCAGGTGAGAGGTACAGGGTCTCAGGAGCGTTACTGGGAGAAGTAAAACTAGGAGATAAAAAGTAGTAAAGCTGAGGAGGAATTCTGCATCAAATGTTTCATTTCAGAGGCAGCAACTGTTACGAGGTGGAGGGGCAGCAGTTTCTGTATCATGTCCTCTAAGCTCCCATCCAAACCTCAAGGCCGAGAAAGGGTCTCCTCAGCCACAGTCCTAGAGAAAGATCCAGTCTCCCTCTGGCCACAGGATTCAAACCCTATATATTCACTAGAGAGCTTCGTTTTGTTTCCACTCATGGAATACAAATTTGAGCTAGGTGTTGCTGGAGACATCTTTCACTGCCTGTTGGGCAATATCCACTGTCATCCCAATCTCTAGCTCCTGACTCTCTCAGGCTGGGAAGCAGACCTTGCCTCTGCAGTTCCCAGGGCCAGCATCTCTGGGCACCTGCCTGGCTGTGCAGTGGATTCTCTTGCCAGGCTAGACTGACCCTGCCTATGACACCATGAGCCATAGCCAAGACCGAGCCAAAGCTTGTATAACATAGCTGATTATTCCATCTTCAAAAGAAGCATCCTTTGAAGGAAAGCTGTCAACTACTGCCCCTCAAATCAAACACTGTACAGAATTTGTCTACATGATGAACTAGGGCAGGGAGGAGGCGTGCAGGCTGATTACAACAGAGAAAGCCACACCCCACAGGGACACTTGGATGGCGGGTGATGAAGTATTAGAAATGAAAAGGATGGATGAAGAGACATCAGTGGACCATGTGTGACCACAGTAACAGTGCTCTACAGAGAAGAACACAAATACTGGAGGCTCATGTATCTATAACTCTTAAAAGCATTAAAAAAAACTTACCAACAGCTTGGAAAGCTACAAAAACAGATTAAAAGACAAGAGTTCAGTACACAGATGTGAACATGTGTCAACTATTAAACAGACATTCTTCCCCTGGGAAGCTCAGCACCTGGAACGGTTTGGGGTAGAGGTGGGGATTCCATAGACTTGCTAGAAGCTATGGCAGCTCTCAAATGGCTCTGAACATTTACTGGGACTTTCCCAATAGCTTGGTTTACTGAAATACTTTCCATTGGCTTCACCGTGAATTCAAGGAGACTGTTTATAGGTATGTTCCCTTTAAAGATGTCTTAACAGAATCTGTTCCCAATTTGGGGCTACTTCAGGATGAACACTCACTCAGGTCTGCTCACCTGGATGTTTGTAGGATCCTTATAGGACTCATCGCTGGCTGTCTGCAACTTTTCACTGATCCAAGCCTCGATCTCATCCACATCTCGGCTGAATTGCTGCAGGGTCTGAGACTCTCCAAGCTTTGACCTTTTTTCAATCATCTGGGCTTTCAAACGGCGCCATCTGAGAGAGGGAAGCCAGGAGGCCAGCTGTGAGCATCCCCTACCATGGAGGAGGGCACACAGTCTCTCTGTTGGAACTGGAGTGCACAGGACACCCACCTGTCCAAGACTTCATTGCGACGACTCGCAATGTCTCCCTTGGCATAGTGACCAGCAGCAACGAGCTGGTCAGCAAAGGCCTGCAAGGCTGCAATCTTCTCCTCCTATGGATAGACAGACACAGTTTAGACGGGGTGCAGCCGGGTCCTCCTAGACTGCTGGTCTTCAGAAGACACCGGTTATTTTGGGTGACTGGGAACAAACTGGTGGCAGGATCATAATACACCGATACTTTAGAAGCAGGAGTGAGCTTGATTTTCATCATTACGAGAGTACAGTTTAACTCAAGACTTGAGGTCACCCTAAGGTGGACAGGTGCTGGACACTAGCAAATGTCACAACAAATTAGGCTTCATAACAAGAAAAGATTCAATCAGATTCAACAAAGCAGTTGAGAAATTATAGTTTGTTCGCTATGTTCATACATTCCCTTACTGATCCATAAATTTTCCTTTAAAATAATTTGTCTTCTGCCATTACTGCTTTTTAATACATCTACCCACCTACCTATTATTTACTTTTTTTTTTTCCTGCTGGTCCTGGGGCTTGAACTAAGGGCCTGGGTGCTATAAGATTAGTAGTGCTTAGCCAGGCTCCGGTGGCTCACACCTGAATCCTAGTTACTCAGGAGGATTAGATCTGAGGATCACGGTTCAAAGCCAGCCCGAGCAAGAAAGTCCATGAGACTCTTATCTCCAATAAACCGCTTGAAAACTGGAAATGGCACTGTGGCTCAAATGGTAGAGCACTTGCCTTGAGCTGAAAAGCTGAGGGACAGCTCTCAGACCCAGAGTTCAAGCCCCACGACCGACCAAAAAAAAAAAAGATTAGTAGTACTCTACCATTTGAGCCACAGTTCTAATTCTGGCCTGTTGGTGGTTACTGGTAATAGCAGTTACATAGACATTCCTACACAGGCTGGCTTTGCACCATGATCCTCAGATCTCAGCCTTCTGAGTAGCTAGGATTATAAGCACGAGACACTGGGGTCTTGCTTATCTATTTACTTTTTTTGTTTTTTGTTTTGGTCGGTCATGGGGCCTGAACACTGGGCCTGGGTGCTGTCCCTCAGTTCTTCAGCTCAAGGCTAGTGCTCTACCACTTGAGCCAGAGCACCACTTCTGGCCTTTTCTGCTTATATGGTGTTGAGGAATCGAACCCAGGGGCTCATCCATGCAAGGCAAGCTCTCTACCACTGAGCCACATTCCCAACCCTATTTACATTTTTTTTGTTGTCAGTTGTGAGGCTTGAATTCAGGGCCTGGGTGCTATCCCTGAGCCTCTCTGTGCTCAAGACTAGTACTCTATCCCCTTGAGCCACTTCCGGCCTTTTCTGTTTATGTGGTACTGAGGAATTGAACCCAGGACTTCATACATACTAGGCAAGCTATTTTACCACTAAGCCACATTCCTAGCCCTCTGTTTACTTTTTTTTTTTTGTTGTTGGTTGTGGGGGCTGAACTCTGGGCTTGGGTGCTGTCCCTCAGCTCTTCAGCTCAAGGCTAGTGACCTACCACTTGAGTCACAGAGACACTTCTGGCTTTTTTCTGCTTATGTGGTGCCACGGAATCCAACCCAGGGCCTCCTGCATGTGAGGCAAGCACTCAACCACTGAGCCAACTTCCTAGCCTCCCTGTTTACTTTTGATTGATGAATGGATTGCTGTGGTGAAGGCCAAATGCTCCATTAGTGAACTACACCCCTACCCAACCCAACCTTAAAATAATTGCACATGTACTTTTCCTGATGACAGAAGTATTGCATGCAGACATACAGTGACTATACTGCCTTTTTTTTTTTGTCGATTGTTGGGCCTGAACTCTGGGCCTGGGCACTATCCCTCAGCTCTTCAGCTCAAGACTAGTGCTTTACCACTTGAGCCACAGCGCCACTTCCAGCTTTTTCTGCTTATGTGGTGCTGAGGAATCAAACCCAGGGCCTCATGTATGCGAGGCAAGCACTTCACCACTGAGCCACCTTCCCAGCCCTACACTGCTTATTTTTGTAATCAATATTTAGTTGTTACTTCTTTTTGGTGTTGCTGGGGCCAGAACCCAGGCAAGCGCTCCACCACTGAGCTACACTTTGAGCACACATGAAGTATTTTACTTTAAGGAAACTGGCAATGCTATCTAGCTAACACATCATAATTATTTATTCTAATCATTAAGAAAACCAAGGAGAATTAGGAAAGAAATAAAAAAGATGTCAATTAGGAAACATCCAAACTAAGTTTACAAGGAACAGGGTCTTACCTGGACATTGATAGCTTTGTCAAAGTCCTCGTGTTTTTTAATTAGGGCCTCCACACTGTCCAGTGAGTCTCCTTTGTCTTCAGTGTTAAGGAAAGCCTCGCGGGCAGCCATCCAGTTCTCGGCTTGCTCACAATCCCGATGAAACAGCTGAAAGAACAGACTAGAAGGTGAGAAGCCCAAGCCATTGGCAAAGAAAATACTGATTGGGGCTCAAAGCACACGTACCTGCAATTCAAGGCACTGGTCCAGCATCATCCTGCGCTGCACCCAGGCCTTTTCCAGGTCTGTCCGTTCCTGGTCAAGAATGTCAAGTTTCTCCTTGATCTCTGGGCTGGCATAGTGCCCATGAGCCAGCAGCTGCTGCCCAAACTGCTCAAATGCCTGGAAAGTGCCAGCTCTGGCATCAATTTCTGTCCGATGTTCCTGCCAAGAGGAGGGAAGGGATTAGATAACTGGCAGGAGATGCCCATGTTAGTGTCAACCACTGGCTTACAACAAAGGGTAGGGGTGAGGCCACTCAACAAGCAGGTCTACCCACCTGGTGTCGCTCCAGCAAAGCTTCAGCTCCAGTGACATCTTTTGCTAGCTCATCCGAGGACACCAACCCCCGTATTCCATTGATCCAAGACATGAGATCCCTGGAAACCAGATCAGCAGAGGACCAGCTATTATATGTTACCTGGCAAGCAGGCTTTCTGCCTAGGAAAATAGACTCAGGGCCACCTTTGCTGCAGGAAGCAATTCCAGTTTTCTGGTGGTTAATTAGAGATAAGAATGTTGGGAGGCTGGGAAGGTGACTCAGTGGTAGAATGCTTGCCTTGTATGCATGAGGCCCTGGGTT